>NC_058084.1:424866316-424967839 GCF_014858855.1 Bufo gargarizans
AAAGTCTCCTTGTGGCTGCCCCCATACAGTATAAAGTCTTCTTGTGGCTGCCCCCATACAGTATAACGACTCCTTGTGGCTGCCCCTATATAGTATAACGTCTCCTTGTGGCTGCCCACAAACAGTATAACATCTCCTTGTGGCTGCCCACAAACAGTATAACATCTCCTTGAGGCTGCCCCCATACAGTCTAACATGTCCTTCTGTCTGCCCCCATACAGTCTAACATGTCCTTCTGTCTGCCCCCATACAGTCTAACATGTCCTTCTGTCTGCCCCCATACAGTCTAACATGGCCTTCTGTCTGCCCCCATACAGTATAACATGTCCTTCTGTCTGCCCCCATACAGTATAACATGTCCTTCTGTCTGCCCCCATACAGTATAACATGTCCTTCTGTCTGCCCCATACAGTATAACGTCTCCTAGTGTCTGCCCTATACAGTATAATGTCACCTTGTGGCTGCCCCAGTGACCCATACAGTATAACGTCTCCTTGTGGCTGCCCCATACAGTATAAAGTCTCCTTGTGGCTGCCCACAAACAGTATAACATCTCCTTGTGTCTGCCCCCATACAGTCTAACATGTCCTTCTGTCTGCCTCCATACAGTATAACATGTCCTTCTGTCTGCCCCATACAGTATAACGTCTCCTTGTGGCTGTCCTATACAGTATAACATATCCTTGTGACTACCCCCATATAGTATAGCGTCTCCCTGTGGCTGCCCCCATATAGTATAGCGTCTCCCTGTGGCTGCCCCCATACAGTATAATGTCTCCTTGTGGCTGCCCACTTACAGTATAACATCTCCTTGTGGCCCCCATACAGTATAATGTCTCCTTTAGCCCCCATACAGTATAACATGTCCTTCTGTCTGCCCCATACAGTATAACGTCTCCTTGTGGCTGTCCTATACAGTATAACATATCCTTGTGGCTGCCCCCATATAGTATAGTGTCTCCCTGTGGCTGCCCCCATACAGTATAATGTCTCCTTGTGGCTGCCCACTTACAGTATAATGTCTCCTTGTGGCCCCCATACAGTATAATGTCTCCTTGTGGCCCCCATACAGTATAACGTCACCTTGTGGCTGCCCTATACAGTATTACATCTCCTTGTGGCTGCCCCATACAGTATAACGTCTCCTTGTGGCTGCCCCATACAGTGTAACCTCTCCTTGTGGCTGCCCCATTCAGTATAATGTCTCCTTGTGGCTGCCCCATACAGTATAACGTCTCCTTGTGGCTGCCCCCATACAGTATAATGTCTCCTTCTGGCTGCCCGAATACAGTATAACATCTCCTTGTGGCCCCCATACAGTATAACGTCTCCTTGTGTCTGCCCCATTCAGTATAACCTCTCCTTGTGGCTGCCCTATACAGTATAACTTCTCGTTGTGGCCCCCACACAGTATCATTTCTCCTTGTGGCTGCCCACATACAATATAATGTCTCCTTGTGGCCCCCATACAGTGTAACATCTCCTTGTGGCCCCCATACAGTATAACGTCTCCTTGTGGCTGCCCCATGGAGTATAATGTCTCCTTGTGGTTGCCCCATACAGTATAATGGCTCCTTGTGGCTGCCCCATACAGTATATCGTCTCCTTGTGGCCCCAAGTGTTTTTTTTCCCCTTCTAAATGGGTACTTATCGCAATATATATCTTTATTGCGATACATTTCTTAATATCGTTATCATGGGAATATTATTGATATCGCCCAACCCTAGTAGGAGTCAGGAGTCCTGACATTCTATGTGCTGCTGTGATGCCCCTTCCATTCACAGATTGTCTGTGATCTTCATGTTGTCTCCATCCCCCTCCTAATATGCATTTAATCAGATGAGTGGACAGATTACTACACCACCCTAGACCTGTGCACTGAAATACTCTGTGCCACTGTGCTATGAAGCCTCTTCCATTCACTATCTAGATCCCTGCATCTCGCTAGACCACTACACTAAAACACTCTGTACTGCTGGGAAGCCCCTTCCATTCAAATCTATGCCCTCCCCCACACCTGCCTCCATTCCCTTCCTCATGCATTTAACCATATGAGTGGACAGATAACACTCTGCGGAAATACTCTGCGCTGCTGTGACACCTCTTCCCCTCACTGTCTGTCCATAGCTTTATGTTTCACCATTCCAATGATCCGATCATGACACAGCCCTTGTCACACGAGGCCTTATACCCCCAGTCTAGTACAGACCACTGCCCTACTTTAACAAAGCACAGGTTAAGGATTATGCCTACACTTTACATATACAGACTGCTATGTATTGGGGTCAATATTTACACAGGGACACTGTAATGGGGGGGATCTATGGATGACACATATATAGCACAAGATGCTATGTGTCATCCACAGATTCCCTCGATAACAGTGTCATCCACATATCCCCCCATAACAGTGCCATCCACAGATGCCCCCATAACAGTGTGTCATCCACAGATCCCCCATAACAGTGTGTCATCTACAGGTCCTCCATAAAGTTTCATCCACAGATGCCCATAACAGTGTCATCCACAGATGCCCATAACAGTGTCATCCACCGATACCCCCATAACAGTGTGTCATTCACAGATGCCTCTATAACAGTGTCATCCACCGATGCCCCCATAACAGTGTGTCATTCACAGATCCTCTATAACAGTGTGTCATCTACAGATCCTCTATAACAGTGTGTCATTCACAGATCCTCTATAACAGTGTGTCATCTACAGATCCTCTATAACAGTGTGTCATCTACAGATCCTCTATAACAGTGTGTCATCTACAGATCCTCTATAACAGTGTGTTATTCACAGATCCTCTATAACAGTGTGTCATTCACAGATCCTCTATAACAGTGTCATCCACCGATGCCCCCATAACAGTGTGTCATTCACAGATCCTCTATAACAGTGTGTCATTCACAGATCCTCTATAACAGTGTGTCATCTACAGATCCTCTATAACAGTGTGTCATTCACAGATGCCTCTATAACAGTGTCATCCACCGATGCCCCCATAACAGTGCATCATCCACCGATGCCCCCATAACAGTGTGTCATTCACAGATCCTCTATAACAGTGTGTCATCTACAGATCCTCTATAACAGTGTGTCATTCACAGATCCTCTATAACAGTGTGTCATCTACAGATCCTCTATAACAGTTTGCCTGCCCACTGAGGAGAGACAGAAAGGAGGGGGAAGAATCTGTGGAAGCAAGCAAAGGACAGCACAGCAGACGACTGAATAACTTCATTTGTAAGTAATGTGTTTTATTATAAATGTATTTAAGTTTAATGTCTGTTTTTGTCTTTTACTATATTCTTTCTTTTCAATTCTCTTTTTATTTATTTTCAGAAAAGACAAAAATTGTTACAATGCAAACACATTCGATAAGATGCAATAAAGTTAAGCAGGAAATCATCATGCCATCATGCAAAACTAGTACAATAGATATGTAACAGGAGTGTATAGGGTTGGATGTAGGTTATGGGGAGTATGGGGGGGGGGGGGGTAAACAGGGTTTGTTGTGGGCATAATGGTTCACTTATATCATTACAGGATTAGTCACTCGTGGTATGAGCATGTTCCGCTAATTGTTTCAGGATTGAAGAAGTTGAGCGATACGTAACCCAGTCCTTCAATATATTTTGGAATTTAGTGTGAGTTCTTAATTCCCAAGCTGAGAGCTCCTCCATATGATATATGTGGTTCACCTTATGCAGTCATTGGTGTACATTAAGGGGTGCCTGTTGGTTCCAATATTGGGATATCAGCGATTTTGCTGCTGCAGATAGGTATTGAAAAAGCTTACGCTTAGGGTGAGGTATGTCCTCTAGTCTGATTTTCAGTAATACAGAGATTAGTGAAGTGGTCTTATCTAATGAACAGATGCTCTTGATTAGATCCAGTATCTCAGACCAGAAGGGCTGTAACACTGGGCACGACCACCACATGTGCAGATAGGTGCCCTGCGACAGATGACATTTCCAGCAGACATCAGAACTAAGACAGTTCATCTGTTTGAGCCGGACTGGCGTGAGATACCATCTGGTGACTAGTTTGAATGAGTTTTCTTGAAGACGTGTACAAGGGGAGATTCCATGTGATTTGTAAAATAATTGCTTGATTTCTGGTTTTGTCCAAATGGTATTGAAATCCCTGTTCCACTCCAAAACATACTCTCTATCAAGCGGATATTTTATTTGCTGAGGTATACCGTAGACCTGGGAGAGTAAATGTCTAGGGGGGGTTCTTAAAAGCTATCAGTTTTTAGAACTGAGTTAATTCTCTCTTGTCTTTTCCGAGTGGGTTAGGTAGGGTGTCACCAATGAACGAACATGCGCTTTTTATATAGAGAGTGTAAAGAGGTGTGAGTCAAGGGATCCCTAGGTTGCTCAGTGTCTAGAAATGAGTATAACAAAATGGGTCTTAGTTCGGAGATTTTTAGACCAATATCTGTGTATTTTGTGTGGTATAGTTCTGGGATATCTGCCACTGTCATAAGTGGGGAAAGAGGAGGGCTGAGTTTGTCCATATACAAGTGCCAAAATTTCTAAGAGGCCTGAGTGATGGAATTTTGTGTAAGTTGGCTGGGTGGTCTTCTCTCTCTCTCTCGATCAAAGTAGGGAATGTAGTGGGCTATTTGTTAGATGTTCTTCGATTGGTTGCAGAGTTTGTTATTGTCAGTTCTCATCCATTGTATCACTCTAGATATGTGTACTGCCTCATAGTACAATCTCCAATCAGGTGAGGCAATCCCCCCCCCCCCCTTTGTTTTGTGTTGAATGAGGAGGGCATTGCTAAAGCGGAATCGTTTGTGCTGCCTCAGAAATTTGCTTATCAGTTTCCTAATTGTTGTGCAAAAGGAGAGAGGGAGTGGTATTGGGAGTGATTTGAACAAATATAGCAGTTTGGGGAGTAGAATCACTTTTATAAGGTTTACCGTCCCATCCAAGAGAGGAAAGGGAGGGACCAAAACTCTAAAAGTAGCTTCAGTAACTTGGGAATAGGGGCGTAATTAAGGGAGTATAAGTCGCTCCACACTGGGCTGATTTTGAGACCAAGATAAGTTATATGGGATGTTGGCCATTGCAAGGGATATTTAGATTTCAAGGTGTTTATTCTCTTCTCTAACTATATTAAGTCCTATCGCCTCCGATTTTGATGTGTTTATTTTGAAGAGATAGACTCGACCATAATCATGCAGAAGAGTCTGCAATGCAGATATCGCTGTGGTTGGGTTTGTCAAGATCACCAAGATGTCATCCACGTATGCTGCTGTACTGTGTACGAGGTGACCATCATCATAGCCTTTAATGTCTGGATGTTCTCTGATCGATACCAGTAGTGCTTCCAAGGAAAGAACAAACAGAACAGGTGACAAAGGACAACCTTGTCTTGCCCCATTGTAAATCTTAAAGGGACAGTAAATTTTTTTGTTTTTTAGTTATGTATGATGCTTTTTTATAATAAATAAATGTAAATGTATTGGTGCTATAATGTGGACTCCAGACCTCTCTGATATTCTGCAGGCTGGGATGGCCCTGTGGCAGCATACGGTTGGCCAGGCAGCAGAAAGGCTCTAGGGCTGTCATAGTGTGCTCTAGAACTTTTCCCTTTACAGCCACTGCTATCTGCTATCTCCCTGTCCCTGCCTCTATGTAGGAGGGGCTGTATGTGGGTGTGGCTTGAGGGTGGGTGGGGACACAGGGGCCCCATAATCTCCTATTGCCTGGGGGCCCCATGAGTTGTCAGTCCGCTTCTGTATATATATAGGTTTTTAGCCATGATATATTTACATATATTATTATATATTTAGAATATATAATATATTATACTATATGTAAAGATATTATGGCTAAAAACTTCAGTAGTACTTTCCCACATATTATGCATTCATATATATCAGAAGTATGATTATATATGTTGGTAAGGCTGAAGGTCAGCCTGCATTTGTGGGAGGGGCTTGAGCCTTCTTAAACCCCCACCTACCTCATCACAGTGGGCGTTCCGGTTCTTGTGTGATCCACTGGTTAGTGTTGGTGTGTTCCCTGGTACCTACGGTCGCCTCTCGCTGAGTTCGTGTCTCCTGGTGGTAAGTATGGGGCTCTTTCGCAGGGCAAGAGCTGAGGAGGTCTGGCGCCCTCCGTCCACCTCATGCGGCCGGTGCGTTCCAGCGTGGAGCGCTCGGGCTTCCGGCCGGCCCTCCCCCCCTCCCCTCCGCTCATCTCCCTGGGTTCCTGGTATACGGCATCAGGGGACGTACCCGGCAGCCGGCCGACTCACCCGGGCCGGGGGGGGGGGGGTTAGGTGTGGGTGGCTCGCAGGTCTGGCCGGCATTCCTGTTCCCGGCACGGCGCACGGGGGCGTGCGTTCCAGGGTGGAACGCACGCACTTCCGGGGGCCGGTCCTCACCGCTCCGCTGGCTTCCGGCATTTGCTTGATCTACCGGCCCAACGATGTCTCCCCGATCGTTGGGGGGGGGGGAGGGCCGGTTCAGCTTACCAAGCGGCGACGCCTCAGGTCCGGCGTGGCAGCCGGTGCACACGGGCGTGCGTTCCAGGCTGGAACGCACTCCTCTTCCGTCGCCCACAATGACGTCACCCTCCCCTTCCCCGTCGCCCTGGCTGCATGGTGAGCTTGCGTTCCACGCCGGGCGTGGGATCACGGGCGGCCGGGCCGGACGGGGAGGGGAGGGAGGAGGTGCCAAGAATCAATGATCAAGATTCCATTGTCCATTAAATAAATGCATGCGCAAAAAAAAAAAAACAACCCCAAGGGGGGAATGACATTAAGGTACGTTTTGGGGTAAGCCCGCCATAGTCCGCAAAAAAAAAAAAAAAAAAAATGGGAAGTTAAATGGTTTCACAGACAAACCCGCCATATAGTAAAAAAAAAAAAAAAAAACGCCATATAAAAAGAAATTATACAAAAAAAATAATAAATTATTAATTTGCTTGAAACCCGCCATATAGTAAAAAAAATTTTTTTTTTTTTTTACATTTAATGGAAACCCGCCATATAGTAAAAAAAAAAAAAAAAAAAGAGGAAAATTAGTTTATTGGAAAACCCGCCATATAGTAAAAAAAAAAAAAAAAAAGGGGAAATCAGATGTACGGAAAAACCCGCCATACAGGAAATGAATTAAAATAAATTATTTTAAATTCGGGGGTCCACGTGGGGACCGGTCTGGCTCCTTCCCACTTCGGCCATCGGGTCACATCCAAGGGGTCTTGGTTCCCTGGTTCGCCCAGGCCATCATGTTTGTCAGGTCACCAAGTCGTGGTCTGCCGGTTACAGTCGGGTGGCCGGTCACGGTTGGTGGCGCCCCCTCCTTCCCTGGTACGCCCAGGGCTCGGCTCACTCCTGGTACGCCCGGGTCTTCACGTTTCTTGTCTTACATACGGGTTCACGCACCTGTCCTTCGACTGCAGGTCTCCCTAGGCGGCCATCTTCGGCTTCTCCCCTGGGCATTCTTGCTGTCCGTAATCCGAAGTTCATGGCTTGCCACTGCCCTTCGCGGGCCGCTGCTACGCGCAGCCTCTATTTTCAGGGCTACGCGCCTTCTCTCCTGTCAAACCGCCTGGTTCGCCCAGGCGGCTCTCTTCGGTCAGGTGTCCAATCCGATGCGCTCGGATGGTCGCTTGGCCTTAGGGTGAGCCCCAGCCTGGCCAGTTCGCCTGGTTCCGCAGGTTGAGGGACACCCATGGCCTCTGCACTCTCAAATGTTTCGCCTGTTGCTTTATTTACAGGAGTTTTTGTTCCCAGTTCTCCGTTCCTTTTTCGGTCCTGTTCAGGTAAGTTCGTGCCAGCACCTCCTCGGTCCCAATCAAATCATAACCACGCGTTAATTACCTTCGTCTGTTCGGCTAGGCCAGGTTCGTCGGAACCGTCTTGCGAATTCCGTTACCGGTACGTGTCTCTCTGTCGTGCACCAATTTAATCTCCAAGTACGTCATCGCCTTCTCTTGTCCTTTTTTTTTTTTTTTTTTCCTCTCTTTCTTTTTCTTTTCTCCCTTTACGTTGTCATGCCTTATATTTTTTTTAGCTGCTCTGCCATGTCTCGAGCCTCGGATATGGAGGACGGCCTTTCCATCTCCGGCTCGATCGCATCAAGCCAAGCGGGTCCCTCATCCCTTCGGAGCTGGACCATCCCGAAGCTATTGGCCGAGTTAAACCGGAGGGGCATTCCACACCCGGCCACCGCTAGAAAGGCAGAGTTGTATAAACTGCTTATGACCAGCCCTAGCACCACGGCCGTACAACCGGAGGCGTCGGCCATCCAGTTGTCCCTGGTGCAGCTGCAGGCAACCCTGAATTCCCTGGTGGACTCGGTAGCGGACGTTCGGGCTAGAGTTTCGGAGCTTGAAGGCCGGCCACCCGTGGTACCCCCGGCTCCCCTTCCACTGATGACCCCATCTTCATCAGGCTGGCTGGCTACAGGTACGCCAAGACCCATTCCACAGGTGTCCCCCTCTCACTTCATCCCTGACAACCTTAAAAGAGACATCCTGGCGGGGAAAGATGTCAATTTGGCATCAATCCTCATTGCCGCTCAAGATGTGCCCGAAAACCGGGTCATCAACTGTGGTGATGTGTCGGTGGTCCTTCGGGCCAAGGATTCACGGCTCAACCGCAAGTTGTCCATCCCGGAATTTGTCCTGGCCTTCAGCCTCTTCAGGGACATCGTTTGCACCACGCAGCCAGAGAGAAGGGAGGAGCTGGACAGCTATTTGTACCTAGTCACTGACTTGGGGCACAAATACGGTGGGTCGGCCTTCTATGACTACCACCGTTCCTTTGCGGCTAAGGCGGCGGCAGCCCTGGCCCAGTTCCAGTATGTCACCAGCTGGTCCTTGATTGATACCGAGCTTTTCTGCCGTCACTTCGCTGGCCTCAGGGCTCCCAACTGTGCGACTTGTCAGTCGATTTTCCACTCCTCTGAATGGTGCCCCAATACCGCGCACCCGTCTCAGGACAGGCCCATCCCGGGGACCTCTGGATCATTTCCTGCCAACCCCTCCACAGACAAGCTCGGCAGACCCATTGTCTACCTGGGGAGGAGCCAGGTCTGCAATAACTTTAATTCAGGGGGGTGCTCTTATGCCAGCTGCCGATCGCTCCATGTCTGCTCCCTGTGCTTCAGGGCCCACCCACGGTCCGCCTGCCCAAAGAAGTCTTCCAAGGGTTCCTGACTAGCGGACATCAACGTGGACCTCTTGGCGGCGCTCCTTCGCGACCACCACGATCAGAACTTCGTGGCGTTCTTGTTGGCAGGCTTCCGCAAGGGGTTCCACACAGGGCTCATCGCTCTGCCACAGGTGCCCTGGGAGGGCAAGAATCTGCTGTCCGCCACCCTGGACCCACCGGCAACCAGCGAATTGCTCCAGTCGGAGGTATCCAAGGGATTCCTCATAGGCCCATTCCCATGCATTCCATTTTCCTCATGGCGCATTAACCCCATCGGCCTGGTAGCAAAGAAAAACACCAATAAAAAAAGATTGATTTATGATCTGTCCGCCCCCCATGTGTCCGGTGTTCCAAGCCTCAATTCTCTGATCCCCTCAGAAGAATTTTCCATGCGATATTCCTCGGTGGACGACGCCATCCAGGCAATCCTGTCGCATGGTAGGGGCGCTTGGCTGGCAAAAGTTGACATTGCAGATGCATTCAAACTCCTTCCCATACTGCCGCAGTTATGGCAGTTCTACGGTATTGAGTGGGCCGGCCAGTATTTTTTTCGCCAACAGGCTCACGTTTGGATCCAAGAGTAGCCCGTGGTTATTCGACCAGCTGGCCAAGGCACTACATTGGATCCTGATCCATCACGGGGGCCTCCGGTCGGTCATTCACTACCTCGACGATTTTCTTGTTGTCGAGGAGCCACAGAGCGGGTCCGGCATACTTTCCATCCTCCTCGAATTGTTTGCCAGTCTGGCTGTTCCGGTCGCGGAGGCTAAGACTGAGGGTCCGGCCACGAGGGTATCTTTCTTGGGCATCGTCCTGGATTCAGTTCTGTTGCAAGCCAGCCTACCAGAGGAGAAACTCGCTCAGTGTCGGGAGGTCATTTCCCATGCGGCAGCCACGGGATGCCTCACTAGAGTCGAGCTGCAGTCTCTTCTGGGGCGGCTCAACTTTGCCTCCAGGATTATGCCCCAGGGGAGAACCTTCGTGTCAAGGCTACTCCAGCTTCTTCCCTCGGCACCCGAACAGGACAGCGTCATCCGTTTGGACGGCCAGGCCATGGCGGACCTGGCTATGTGGAAGCTGTTCCTGTCCCGGTGGAACGGTGTCTCCTTTTTCGTGTCACCTTGGTCTTCCTCCTGCCCGACTATTTTTTCAGACGCAGCGGCATCTTGCGGCTACGCTGCCATTTGGGGTCCCCAGTGGCTAGCAGACCAGTGGCCCAGCGCCATCTTAGAGGAGGCTGAATCCATCCGCACCTCCTCTTTGTTGGAGTTATACCCCATTGTGGCAGCAGCTCAGGCTTGGGGCCACCTCTGGGCCAACTTGCCGGTGATGTTTGTGACAGATAACCAGGCCTTGGTCGACATATTGGCCAAGGGCAGGGCCAAGTCCCCCAAAATCATGGCGCTGTTGCGCCAGCTGGTTTGGCTGGCCCTGTCACATAACTTCCACGTGCATTGTAGCCACATCCCGGGGGAGAAAAATATAGCAGCCGACGCGCTGTCCAGGTTTAATTTCGAACTTTTCTTCCAGGTAATGCCGGAGGCCGAGCCACGCAGATTTCCCACCCCGCCCTTCAGTTCCCTGACAATGGACTAAGCGTACTCATCGCGTCAGCAAGGGACCTGGCGCAGCAGTCCCTTGCCCCCAACACGGCCAGGAACTACCTTTCAGGCCTAAGAACCTTCCAGGAGTTCTCACGCCTGCACCCGCAGGCTGGCCTTGAAGACATTCCCTACGTCATGGCCTTCATCGCCCATTGTCACCACCAGTTACACCTCTCCTACAACACCATTAAGTAGTACCTAGCGGGCGTGCAACACCACACCATGCTCCGCAATCCGGGGGGCGGGTCCATTCTTTCTGCACATGCGGTCAAGGCCACCTTGCGAGGGGTCCAGAAGGGCGGGCCCAATGCCCCGTCCCGCAGACAGGGCATCACGGGGGAAATGTTCCGGAAATTATCTTCAGCCCTGGATGGTGCTCCTTTTGGGCCCTTTCCCAGCTTGGTCATCAAAGCTGCCATGTACTTAGCATTTTATGGCTTCCTTAGGCCGGGCGAGTTCACGTGCGGTTCAGCGGGACAGTGCAGCCTGCACAGAGAGCAGCTGGTGAGGGGGATTGACCATTACGCGCTGAAGATAATTACCACCAAAACCAGTCAAACTGGCCCCCCGGTGGAGGTCCAGTTCTTTCCCACTAGCAATGAATGGTGTCCGATACGGGTATTTGACCGGCTCATCCTCGCCCTCCGGGAGGAGCCACCTCACAGCCCTCTGCTACCCCATCTGAAGGGAGCTCTCACCACGGCGCAAGTTCATCGGCCACATCCGCACGGTGGCGGCTGGCTTGGGATTAGACTCAGGAACAATATCCGGTCATTCCTTCCGCATTGGTGCCGCCTCCGCGGCTTCCCGGCAGGGGGTCCCCGCCCATGTCATCCGGAAGATGGGGAGATGGCGTTCGTCTTGCTTCACCAGGTACATACCTAACCCGCAGGTGGAGATTTCGCTGGCTTTTCGGTCTTTGGTGTTATAAGGTAATAAAGTCTTACACCTTAACTATTGTTGTCATTTTTGCCCCCTTTTAGGCTACTCTCATACCCGGCTCCAGGCACACCCCAGCCGGTTAGGTTCCAGGCAGGCACTCTGCCCTAGTCTCGTATTTAGCCTCGACCACAAGTTGGTAAGGCTGAAGGTCAGCCTGCATTTGTGGGAGGGGCTTGAGCCTTCTTAAACCCCCACCTACCTCATCACAGTGGGCGTTCCGGTTCTTGTCCCACCCACCCATTCCCTTAATTTTAAAGGTCTCCCTTGGGGTAGCCCCCTTTTAGGCTACTCTCATACCCGGCTCCAGGCACACCCCAGCCGGTTAGGTTCCAGGCAGGCACTCTGCCCTAGTCTCGTATTTAGCCTCGACCACAAATATATATATACAGTACAGACCAAAAGTTTGGACACACCTTCTCATTCAAAGAGTTTTCTTTATTTTCATGACTATGAAAATTGTAGATTCACACTGAAGGCATCAAAACTATGAATTAACACATGTGGAATTATATACATAATAAAAAAGTGTGAAACAACTAAAAATATGTGATATTCTAGGTTCTTCAAAGTAGCCACCTTTTGCTTTGATTACTGCTTTGCACATTCTTGGCATTCTCTTGATGAGCTTCAAGAGGTAGTCACCTAAAATGGTCTTCCAACAGTCTTGAAGGAGTTCCCAGAGATGCTTAGCACTTGTTGACCCTTTTGCCTTCACTCTGCGGTCTAGCTCACCCCAAACCATCTCGATTGGGTTCAGGTACGGTGACTGTGGAGGCCAGGTCATCTGGCTCAGCACCCCATAACTCTCCTTTATGGTCAAATAGCCCTTACACAGCCTGGAGGTGTGTTTGGGGTCATTGTCCTGTTGAAAAATAAATGATGGTCCGACTAAACGCAAACCGGATGGAATAGCATGCCGCTGCAAGATGCTGTGGTAGCCATGCTGGTTCAGTATGCCTTCAATTTTGAATAAATCTCCAACAGTGTCACCAGCAAAGCACCCCCACACCATCACACCTCCTCCTCCATGCTTCATGGTGGGAACCAGGCATGTAGAGTCCATCCGTTCACCTTTTCTGCGTCGCACAAAGACACGGTGGTTGGAACCAAAGATCTCAAATTTGGACTCATCAGACCAAAGCACAGATTTCCACTGGTCTAATGTCCATTCCTTGTGTTCTTTAGCCCAAACAAGTCTCTTCTGCTTGTTGCCTGTCCTTAGCAGTGGTTTCCTAGCAGATATTCTACCATGAAGGCCTGATTCACACAGTCTCCTCTTAACAGTTGTTCTAGAGATGTGTCTGCTGCTAGAACTCTGTGTGGCATTGACCTGGTCTCTAATCTGAGCTGCTGTTAACCTGCGATTTCTGAGGCTGGTGACTCGGATGAACTTATCCTCCGCAGCAGAGGTGACTCTTGGTCTTCCTTTCCTGGGGCGGTCCGCATGTGAGCCAGTTTCTTTGTAGCGCTTAATGGTTTTTGTGACTGCACTTGGGGACACTTTCAAAGTTTTCCCAATTTTTCGGACTGACTGACCTTCATTTCTTAAAGTAATGATGGACACTCATTTTTCTTTACTTAGCTGCTTTTTTCTTGCCATAATACAAATTCTAATAGTCTTTTCAGTAGGACTATCAGCTGTGTATCCACCTGACTTCTCCACAACACAACTGATGGTCCCAACCCCATTTATAAGGCAATAAATCCCACTTATTAAACTTGACAGGGCACACCTGTGAAGTGAAAACCATTTCAGGTGACTACCTCTTGAAGCTCATCAAGAGAATGCCAAGAGTGTGCAAAGCAGTAATCAAAGCAAAAGGTGGCTACTTTGAAGAACCTAGAATATGAGATATTTTCAGTTGTTTCACACTTTTTTGTTATGTATATAATTCCACATGTGTTAATTCATAGTTTTGATGCCTTCAGTGTGAATCTACAAACGCACACCACACTTTTCAGAGTTTTATTCATAAAATTTTTAAAACTATGTATAATTTTCTTTTCACTTCACACATAGTAATGAGCGGCATAGGCAATATTCGAATTTGTGATATTTCTACAATTTTGCCTTTATGCACACGACTGTTGTTGTGTTCGGTTCCGCAAAATGGGGTTCCGTTGTTCCGTGATCCGTTTCCGTTTTTGTTTCCGTGTGTCTTCCTTTATTTTTGAAGGATCACCAGACATGAAGGAAAGTAAAAAAAAAAATCTAAGACAGGTTTGCCATGCAAATGATAGCAAAAAAAACGGACACGGATGACAATATTGTGTGCCTCCGTATTTTTTAGCGGTCCCATTGAATTGAAGGGGTCCACGGACCGTTTTCCGCGAAAATAATAGGACAGGTTATATTTTTTGGACGGACTGGAACCACGGATCACGGACGCGGATGACAAACGGTGCATTAGCCGAGTTTTCAACGGATCCATTGAAAGTCAATGGGTCCGCAGAAAATCACGAAAAACGGCACAAGGACACGGAATGAAACAACTGTCGTGTGCATGAGGCCTTTTGCCCAATATTCACCATAAATTAGCAAATTTGAGAATTCGTGATCTCCAGTCATTATTTTCTTGATTGCGAAAATCATCAATGTAATATATTTGCGATAAAAAAATTGCGATTGGAAAATTCGTGATCAACACTAAGGAGTAGGCAACTTTCCTATTGGTTGCTAGGATTATGCATTATCTCTGTGTTCAAGAAACATCACAGAATGTTCTATATTGTGCATTTTTCACCCACCCCTGGCTTCATAGAAGTAAATGGTTCTTGCATGAAAAATGGAAGGCAACCGGATGCAATGCGTTTTTCACTGATGGCTGCTAGGAGATTTAGATTCTTCAGGTTTTCTTCAAGAGTGTTAAAAAACGCATGCAATCTGGACACAACCCGGACAGAAAAAACAAACACACTGAACGCAAAGCAGAAAAAATCTGATTGAACTTCTGTGCAAAACCATCAATTTTTCCCTGAACAGATCGTGACACTATCTGTATCGCTTGTGGGAAAGAGGCCTAAATGGCAACACAGGTTCCCATTGAAAACAAAGGGATGCAGATTTCATATGGAGTTCTTGCTGATTTCGACATGGAATATGTGCTGCTATCCGCATAAAAAAGAAAAACGTAGTATGAACATATCCCTACAATTGTTACAATCTTGCTAATCTTGGTATTTGTTGTTTTCTTTTCCTTTTTTTATATAAAGGGGAAATTAATTATTCAGAGAAATGATTCAATTGCTCCTGGCATCTGAGGACTATGTTCAATTATTTCACGTGTCAAGCATACACTGCTGTTTGAGCTCTGTTTATGGTTTACTTAGAAGAATTGACAAAACAATTGTATTTGCTTTCATGTTACATTCTATCCACAGCTCAGAATCTCGACACACTTCTTAGTATGCCAAGACACTCAGAATATCTTATATCTCCCTCCCAGATTCAGAACATCTCTGCTGCCAAAACAGAAAAAGCTCCAGGCTTAATTAAGCAAGATAATCCACAATTACATCAGCTCTGGTGCATTTGTGGCCTCTGCTCAGCTGCCAGAGTCTCTACAGGAATACACACGTGACCATGAAATGTTTCACTCTCACATGCTTAATCAAAGGATCATGTAAAATCCTACAGCCTTACATGTACATCCCTTTGTGATCATGTTAGGCATTATATTATCTCTTTAAGTGTGTACATAAATAAAGTATGCAGGCCCTTTGCCCATTTTGTTCTGAGAACTATTAGAAATATCAAGACATCTGTAAAGCAGTTTAAGGCAGCAGACCCGAGCAAAAATAAAACATATAAAGTATAAATGTACACTAGCAATCATAGTGTATACAAAACACTGAGACAAAAATACAAAAGGGAATAGGAGAACATAATACACAAGTTATAGTATATACAAGGGGATATTGGAGACTACTAAAAGAATAGTACGTTAGTAAGAGCACTGTATTAAACGGGTCTACCTGATAAATGCCGTTTTGGTGGTACGCAAATTGCAGATCCACAAAACATGGATATTGGCCGTGTGTCTTCTGCATTTTGTGAAATGGAATATCCAGCCAATAATAGAACAGTTCTGTCCTTGTCCGTAATACGGACAAAAATAGGACTTGTTCTATCTTTTTGCAGGTGCCAAGGAACAGACATACAGATGTGAACAGTGTAGGTTAGTAAGTGAATGGTGTAGCTGACAGGTTCCAGTGCAGGGTTTTAGGGACCTTATATAGTTAGCTCAAATATATAATACAGATAGTTAATGGTAGATAGTCAGTGTAGGTTAGTGAGTGAATAGTGTACAGTCGTGGACAAAAGTTTTGAGAATGACACAAATATTAGTTTTCACAAAGTTTGCTGCTAAACTGCTTTTAGATCTTTGTTTCAGTTGTTTCTGTGATGTAGTGAAATATAATTACACGCACTTCATACGTTTCAAAGGCTTTTATCGACAATTACATGACATTTATGCAAAGAGTCAGTATTTGCAGTGTTGGCCCTTCTTTTTCAGGACCTCTGCAACTCGACTGGGCATGCTCTCAATCAACTACTGGGCCAATTCCTGACTGATAGCAACCCATTCTTTCATAATCACTTCTTGGAGTTTGTCAGAATTAGTAGGTTTTTGTTTGTCCACCCGCCTCTTGAGGATTGACCACAAGTTCTCAATGGGATTAAGATCTGGGGAGTTTCCAGGCCATGGACCCAAAATGTCAACGTTTTGGTCCCCGAGCCACTTACTTATCACTTTTGCCTTATGGCACGGTGCTCCATCATGCTGGAAAATGCATTGTTCTTCACCAAACTGTTGTTGGATTGTTGGAAGAAGTTGCTGTTGGAGGGTGTTTTGGTAACATTCTTTATTGATAACTGTGTTTTGGGGCAAAATTGTGAGTGAGCCCACTCCCTTGGATGAAAAGCAACCCCACACATGAATGGTCTCAGGATGCTTTATTGTTGGCATGACACAGGACTGATGGTAGCGCTCACCTTTTCTTCTCCGCACAAGCCTTTTTCCTGATGCCCCAAACAATCGAAAAGAAGCTTCATCGGAGAATATGATTTTGCCCCAGTCCTTAGCAGTCCATTCACCATATATTCTGCAGAAGATCAATCTGTCCCTGATGTTTCTTTTGGAGAGAAGTGACTTCTTTGCTGCCCTTCTTGACACCAGGCCATCTTCCAAAAGTCTTCGCCTCACTGTGCGTGCAGATGCGCTCACACCTGCCTGCTGCCATTCCTGAGCAAGCGCTGCACTGGTGGCACTCCGATCCTGCAGCTGAATCCTCTTTACGAGACGATCCTGGCGCTTGCTGGACTTTCTTGGACGCCCTGAAGCCTTCTTAACAAGAATTGAACCTCTTTCCTTGAAGTTCTTGATGATCCTATAAATTGTTGATTGAGGTGCAATCTTAGTAGCCACAATATCCTTGCCTGTGAAGCCATTTTTATGCAACGCAATGATGGCTGCACGCGTTTCTTTGCAGGTCACCATGGTTAACAATGGAAGAACAATGATTTCAAGCATCACCCTCCTTTTAACAGATCAAGTCTGCCATTTTAACCCAATCAGCCTGACATAATGATCTCCAGCCTTGTGCTCGTCAGCATTCTCACCTGAGTTAACAAGACGATTACTGAAATGATCTCAGCAGGTCCTTTAATGACAGCAATGAAATGCAGTGGAAAGTTTTTTTGGGGCTTAAGTTAATTTTCATGGCAAAGAAGGACTATGCAATTCATCTGATCACTCTTTATAACATTCTGGAGTATATGCAAATTGATATTATAAAAACTTAAGCAGCAACTTTTCCAATTTCCAATATTTATGTAATTCTCAAAACTTTTGGCCACGACTTTAGCTGATAGGGTCCAGTGCAGGGTGTAGTGCAGGTTAGAGATATTGTATAGTGTAGGCTTTTGCTATCTGTTTTGTGTGTGAAGTATTTTTATGTGTTTTAGGGTTAGTGTTTCAGGGTTTCATGTGGGTAGTGATTACTGTCAGCGTCTTTTGTCTGTTGAAAAAAAAGAAGTCTTTTTCTGTTCTCCTGCCACTGTCCTGCAGCCACCCCACCCCCTTCCAACAATGCATTCCCACTTCCCAACTTCCTCTCCTAGAGGTACTGGTACCGGCAGCCAGACCTCTGTCTCCTCTGCACCCTCCCCTATTGCCTCCACTGCTGTCCGGCGCCAGCCGTCTGTTGCCGACTCATTTGAACGCACCACGCCCGACGCCCCAGGGGACCACTCAATGGACTCCTGGCAAGGGTTATCGCCCAACATCTGCTGCCATTCAATATTGTGTTCTGCAATCCATTCTGGTAGATGTTGCAGGCCCAACCCAGATGGCGTGTCCCTAACCGCCATTTCTTTGCCAGGACCGGCGTCCCTTCCCTACACCAGCACATTGTGCAGAATGTATCCCTGTCGCTGGATCACGCTGTCAGCGACAGGGTGCATTTGACATGGATGCCTGGACCAGCAGACATGGGCAGGGACAATACATTAGTATTACAGCCCATTGGGTGTCCCTCCGAGGCACTGGGGAGGGATCATCAGATGTGGCAGCATCTCAGTTTTGTGCTGCTCACCCTCAAGCCATTGTATCTATCGCTGCTGAGCCGCCCAGCAAGCGTCACCGTAGCTACGCAAGTGTGGGGCAAGTCCACTGCCAGGCCGTGCTCATGGTTGTGAGCTTAGGGGAATGGAGACACACTGGACACCCCAAAGGCTCCAGGCAGGTATGGTTGTCTATGACAATGGCAGCAACCTCCTCGCCGACCTTAATGCTGGCAATCTAACACACGTGCCCTGCATGGCACATGTCATCAACCTTGTAGTGCAGAAGTTCCTACGCACATACCTAAGGTTGAGCGACATTGTGCAATGTGTACATAGGATTTCCAGCAACATCTGACCTTCCCCAACTGCCACTGTGTCCCTGTCCCAACTACAGCAGGACAACAGCCTGCCACCTCACATTCTGATTGTTGACAGCATGACTCGGTGGAAATCCACCCTCCACATGCTGGAGATATTGTGGGAGCAGCAACAGGCGGTGAAAGAATACCTGCTAGACCGAGGCACTTCCAGGCCATCGCACCAAATCCCCTACATCACCAATGCGCAGTGGGGGCAGATACACTAGGTCTGCCATGTGTTGGCCCCATTCGAGCAGGCAACAGAGATGGTCAGCAGGGAGCATGTCGGCCTCAATGACGTGCTCCCCATAGTGTTCATGCTGGACAGGATCCTAGATCGCCTGCTAGATGCTGGGCAGAGTGCCTTGGTGAAGCAAAAATTAGGCAACAACGCTCCACCAAGACCAGGCCCAGGACAAGGAGGAGTAAGAATTTGTTGAGGAGTTTGCCGACGTCCAGGAGTCTGGGCCTGGTCAGGAGGGAGAGCTGGTGCTGGGGACACAGTTAGTTTGGGGGTGGGGCGGCTCCCACAGGGATCAGCATCAGCAGGAGAACCAAGATGTCATGGTCCCGGGCAGCCAAGAAGAGTCACAGAGGGCTGTCCTCTTCCCCATGGCTGCCCACATGCTGCGATGCCTAAGGAGGGACCACCGGATCAAGAGAATTAAGGAGAGGGATGATTTTTGGTTGGCCATCCTTTTAGACCCTCGCTGCAAAGGGAAACTGAAGCAGTTCATCCCAGCCAGCCGGAGGGATGCCCATATGAATTATCTGCGGGCCTGTCTGATCCTCCGGCTGGAGCAGGCAAACCCTCAGCCTCACGCTCCAGTTCTCCCCGCCCATCTCACCCAACAGGGGGCTGGGCCAAGCAGCCCCAGCAGAGTAGGTGATCTTATGTGTGTGATGAGGTTGTTCTATCAGTCTGTGCAATCCAGTAGCAGCAGCAGTAGTCACCACCAGCGGCTGGCCCGCACGGTGGCAGACTACATAGGTTCTGTCGGTTCTTCCGACAGCATGAGCACGGACTAGTGTTGAAGGAGCACCATAGTGCTCAGGGGCTTGGGCCAAACACATCAGGATGCTCGGGTGATCTACCGAGCACAATAGAAGTCAATAGGAGAACCCGAGCATTAAACCAGGCACCCCCTGCTCTGAAGAGGGGAGGGTGCCTGGTTCATAGGAAAAGGTCAGAAATTGATGGAAACACCACTGAAATGGTTTGGGAACAGCATGGGGAGGATGTCTGGATGCATCTTGGACTCCCACGTCGCTGCTGGGAACAATGTTGTACGAGTAGTACACCTCACTGTCTCGAAAAATGCTTTTGACCATCTTTTCCAATCGCCTCAAACTTTGGGTAGTTTGAAAACAGTTTTTGATTTGACTGTCATTTGATGATGAAAAAGAAAAAAATTGATAATAAAAAATTATCTGATTAAAAGAAAACAGTTGCTCGGCCACGCCCATTTTTGCACATGCGCATTAAGAAAATTTTACATTGTGATTTTAGTAATAAAAAAAAAATGTAAAGGAACATAGAATATATGACGAATATACACCCATATATTCGTGAAATATCGCAAAATCGAATATTACCCCTGCCGCTCAACACTATTAATAACCATCCTCTGTTTTCTATCTATCACTGAGCCAGTTACTTACCCACATACAGACATTTTCTCAACCTTTTATGTGGCACACAAAAATCCTTTTTATAGATAGATGCTAGGATTGGACAGGTCCATGTTACTGATGATATGTCCTGCGTATGCAATTATTAACAGCAATGTTTATGAAGAAATAAAAGCAGGCATGTACATGTTCTGCAGAGATGGACCATCAGCATCATTTGGGTCAACCCAAAACATCCTATTTTAAGTTTATAGGTTCTTTGCCAGATGCTTTGTCCTTAATTACTCTGCTCAATACGAGTATTACTTTATTTAACAATTACATAAATATTCTCATAATCATCACTAACTGTTAAGATTCATGTGATGTACTGAAATACATAAATGGACTGAATCCTTATCTAGAACTGTGGTAAGCAGAGAAAAGTATAAAATAAATATAAAAGAAAGCAAATTAAAAAAAAAATCTACTATTATGAGACAAGCTGCTCTTTTAACTACACTCCACAGATGTGAATATTCTGATATATAATCAGAGCCCAAGGCGCAGACTTTTCAAGAGAACATAGATAATTTGGATTGAACTTTCAAATACCCTACAGGTTTAGGTTTGTATCTTACATAATGCCTTAGCGATTCGTCTGTTCACAATTGTTTTTATTTTATATATATACACACACACAGTATATTTATAGACATACATTTTGCCATTGTATAGATAGATGCATTTTTATAGACAGATATTTCATTTTGTATGCCTAATTTCTTAATATTTCTTAGCATAAAGAAAAAAAAATAATATCTAATAAAATACGCAGTGAAAAGATTAAAAATTTTCTTATATTCTACATGCAGTGTCGAACTGGCGTACCTAGGGCCCATCAGTAAAATTTATTTTTGGGGCCCACCGTACGGATACATTCAAATATAATAAATAATCTAACACATTTTTTATGTGAACCTAGGCTGGTTGAGGTGCTATATATATTGAGTATATGTATGTAGTGCAGTAAGTCTACTCTCTTATGTGCCACTTGTGCAGGGGGTGGGAGACTAGGGCCCACCGGGGGATTCTTCTGTACCTCTGTGGGCCAGTGCGAGCCTGTCTATATTTAAAGATTTTTTTAGCATTTTTTAAACCCTACTCTGCCCAATAGAATAATGCAAAAATTGTGTGGAAGCTATAATTGATTGTGGCTTCATCTTAGGTTAAATTCTCTATAGACATGGCCATTTGTATGGATCCATAATAGAGCACTAAAAGTACATGAGAGCTTTACTGTACCTCTGGATGCCTCCAATTTCATTTGGAGAGAGACAAAAAGATATTTTACACTACATCAGGAACAATAGCACAAATGGCATCCAGCAGAGCACAGTACAGTGACATATGGAGTCCCGTGTGGGACATGTGCAACCGCAAAGGCTCTGTGCTATTTACATGATACTTTTGGGCACAGGTGGCAGATTTTTCTAGCACAAGGTATCCGCAGCAGTAATTCAACCGAAACACCTATATTGGGTTTGTGAAAATCCCATGAATCAAACTTATTTACATGTACAGTATGGAACTACATACTGAAGACAGTTTCTACAATGATTCTAGTATGTGTTAATCCTAATGCACAAAGCTGTATTAAGACTACTCAACCTCTAAGTTTTAGAGAGCATATGACACACATATACGTCTATGAGAACCTTATGTACAGGAGTGTAGTTGGAAATGACTGGGCCCAATAGCAAAAAATCTCCCACCCCCACCTACCTCTCGGACCTCGCCGCCACATGCGCAGCTCCTCTTGCACTTGCGACGGTTACGCGTAGGACTGAGCACAGACAGTTGGTCACTGGCAACAAATTTGTGCCAGTGTAGGAAATGTATGAATCTAAATATTGGTGTATTAAAAAAGATTTTTAAATTGTACAGGGGTCTGTAACACAAGAAGGTCAAAGTACATATCATGGGGTGTGTATGTGTATTAGACAGAAGGTAGGGATATGTATATCTTGTGTAGTTTGGGTATTGTGGAGAGTAAGGGGTATATATCTAGTGCTGATACACGTGTATATATAGTACAGACCAAAAGTTTGGACACACCTTCTCATTCAAAGAGTTTTCTTTATTTTCATGACTATAAAAATTGTAGATTCACACTGAAGGCGTCAAAACTATGAATTAACACATGTGGAATTATATACATAACAAAAAAGTGTGAAACAACTGAAAATATGTCATATTCTAGGTTCTTCAAAGTAGCCACCTTTTGCTTTGATTACTGCTTTGCACACTCTTGACATTCTCTTGATGAGCTTCAAGAGGTAGTCACCTGAAATGGTTTTCACTTCACAGGTGTGCCCTGTCAGGTTTAATAAGTGGGATGTCTTGCCTTATAAATGGGGTTGAGACCATCAGTTGCGTTGTGGAGAAGTCAGGTGGATACACAGCTGATAGTCCTACTGAATAGACTGTTAGAATTTGTATTATGGCAAGAAAAAAGCAGCTAAGGCTTGGCCTCAGGGGTGCTGGCTAGCTAGGCCTCAGGGGTGCTGACAGGCTTAGCCTCAGGGGTGCTGACAGGCTTAGCCTCAGGGGTGCTGGCAGGCTTGGCCTCAGGGGTGCTGACAGGCTTAGCCTCAGGGGTGCTGACAGGCTTAGCCTCAGGGGTGCTGACAGGCTTAGCCTCAGGGGTGCTGGCAGGCTTGGCCTCAGGGGTGCTGGCAGGCTTGGCCTCAGAGGTGCTGGTTGGCTTGGCCTCAGGGGTGCTGTCAGGCTTACCTCAGGGGTGCTGTCAGGCTTGGCCTCAGGGGTGCTGTCAGGCTTAGCCTCAGGGGTGCTGACAGGCTTGGCCTCAGGGATGGTGGCTGACTTGGCCTCAGGGGTGCTGGCTGGCTTGGCCTCAGGGGTGCTGGCTGGATTGGCCTCAGGAGTGCTGGCTGGCTTGGCCTCAGGGGGGCTGTCAGGCTTGGCCTCAGGGGTGCTGACAGGCTTGGCCTCAGGGGTGCTGACAGGCTTGGCCTCAGGGGTGCTGACAGGCTTGGCCTCAGGGGTGCTGACAGGCTTGGCCTCAGGGGTGCTGACAGGCTTGGCCTCAGGGGTGCTGGCAGGCTTGGCCTCAGGGGTGCTGGCAGGCCTGGCCTCAGGGGTGCTGGCAGGCTTGGCCTCAGGGGTGCTGGCTGGCTAGGCCTCAGTAGTGCTGACAAAGTAATAAAATATTGAGGCACTCAGGTTGAAAGTTTTTGCAATACAAGTATGGTTTTATTTCATATTTTCTGCATCATCCATTTGCCCGTGGTATATATAAATAAATGACAGAATATTTCTGACCAGACGTTTCGGTCACAATGGACCTTCATCAGCGGTTATATTATCTGGAATAATATAAAATACATGTCTTGAATGGGTCGTTTTTCAGATGGCAGAGCATGAAGTTACCGTATTTATCGGCGTATAACACGCACAGGCGTATAACACGCACCTTCATTTTAAGAGGGAAATTTCAGGAAAAAAATTTAAATTTCAAATAAAGAACTTTGAAGCAAAATAAGGGTAGCTCAGAACTTTTTTTTATTAATATTATTACCACTTATAAGGTAAATAATGTAAAAGGATGACACTTATGGGGCTCTGTGGATGACACTTATGTCATCCACAGATCCCCATAAATGTCACCTACAGATCCCCCATCAGATGGATCAGTGTGGAGAGAGGAGGCGGGGACACTCATGGCGGGGCCCGGTGCAGTGACTCGACTCTAATACACCGGGCCCCGCAACTGTTAAACATTCAATCTGATCTCTATATCTAATTGTAGACAGGCTGTACGGTACTTACTGTAGTACCGGAGGTATAACATTAAGACGGCGCAGACCGGCATCTCCCTCGGTCATGCGCCGCCTGTCTCAGCTCCCTCCTGATGCGCCGCCTGCCCCAGCTCCCTCCTCATGCGCCGCCTACCCCAGCTCCCTCCTCATGCGCCGCCTGCCTGCTTATCTCACTTTATGAATGAACAGGCAGGCGGCGCATGACAGAGTGAGCTGGGGCAGGCGGCGCATGACAGAGGGAGCTGGGACAGGCGGCGCATGAGGAGGGAGCTGCGGCAGGCGCTGTGCCGTCTTAATGTTAAACATGGCTTCTTAACATTATATCGGCGTATAACACGCATACATCATTTGCCCCCTATTTTCAGGGGGAAAAAGTGCGTGTTATACGCCGATAAATACGGTAAGTATCATAATTATAATAATGGTCTAACTATAAATAATAAACAATAAATAATCTACAAGCAAAATTTTATATAGTTATAGCAGCAGGGTAAGATGGTGTCCAGAGGTAGATGAATACATATAAATACAAAGAGTCTGTGAAACATGATCTACAAACTGATGGTGGTGGAAAAACATAATGGTTTAGGGAGCATGATAGCCTAGATCTAGATATATGCGTACCGTGGGAAGAAACCGACCGGGGGTATGGTGGACATAGTGAACATGATTATATGATTATGTGGGGATTTGATATGGAAACATGATTGTATATAAAAACTAAAGATATGTCGCACAAGAATGACAAGGAATCAATTTGAGGTGCACCCACTGACAGATAACACCCAATCCGACAAAAAATCAAATATGTAAATAAGTAGTGGTGGGGCACTCTCTGTAGTATTGAGAACAGTATGGTTTATTAATATATAAATATGAATATAAAAGTGAATGGATATCCGAAAAATTTATATTACAATTGATTTAGCAACAATAATAATACATACAATGCTAAAACTCATCTCCTTCAATAGTCCATCAATAGATAGCCTTCAGCAATTCCCACTGACTGGATGGTATACTGTTCAATGAGCAATAGCGGAGGCAGCATATCCGGTGGAAAAAAAATCCCTTTATTGGGAACTGCTTACATGTAAAAACGTGGTTACAAGAAAATTGCTACGTTTCGGCTATGACATAGCCTTTGTCAAGCATAGTGTGATCACCAATTACCCCTGCTTAAAAAGTATGAGCCACACCTCCACAAACGGACGTGGCCAATCACATACTTCAATAATGAATACATTATCCACCATATATCCAGGTGTGTGAATACATAATCATCTCATATACATACAGCCATCCTCCCGTGTATAGGGTGAATCGCTAGGGAACACATACCTCCATGAAGCACGCCTGTATCGCGTCCCCCTGCTTCGAGAGCACATGTCCAGGGAGGCGGAGTCTTGCACTCACGTGCCCGACTCTGGTCACATGATCGCATACCAGCCCGTCCTTGCGACCAACAGTGCCGCCAAGCCACCTCCAACTCCTCCCTCAGAATGCGCTCTGTTGCCAGGGACGCTTAGCTGACCGCCCGCCCCAAGCTGCTGACGTCAAACATCCCCACAGTATACTTATAGCACAGCGATCATACATCAAATTCCTCCACTGCCTTATGCGTCATGGAGCCGTGTTCAGTGTGCAAAACAATGTGACATAAGTGTGTAAAGCTCTACAGTAAAAATCGTTAATTTCTAACGATAATTTGTTTTCCCTTAGTCCTAACAGCAGCACAGATGGGGTTAACTGCCCCTGTGGACTGGTAGGACCGGCGGAATTTTAATGAGCCCAAGAACCAATAAACGATCTTCAGCTCCCTGAAAAGGAGGAGATCACCCCCCAGCCCACCGTGTTTTTAACAAGCATAATGTATCTAGGGTGGGATATTTGTGTGCTGCTGTTAGGACTAAGGGAAAACAAATTATCGTTAGAAATTAACGATTCCCTTACGTCCTACCAGCAGCACAGATGGGGAGATAGCAAGAAGAATCCCCTAGGGAGGGTCCTCATGCTTGGCAGAACTAAGAACAGTCTGCCCAAAAGCCGAAAAACTCTGCCATCCTAGCATCTATCCTATAATGGGAGATGAAGGTTGACTCAGAGCTCCAGGAGGCCGCCTTGCAGATCAACTCTAAGGGGAGAAGGCTTCTTTCCGCAACCGAGGTGGAGACCGCCCTAGTAGAATGGGCTCTCACAAACTCGGGAGGATCTAAGGATTGGGAGACAAAGGCTTCCCTAATGGCCTCCTTGATCCAGCGACTAATGGTGGCTTTAGACGCTTTACGGCCTTTAGACTTACCGGCAAACAGGATAAGGAGATTCTCATCTATCCTGAACTCTCTGGATCTATCCACATAGATCTGGAGGCATCTTGAAATATCCAGCGGGTCTCTAGCTGGAGTATCAGAGGAGGAGGTTGTAAACAAAACTGGTAAAGAGATTACCTGGTTGATGTTTTGAAAATGTTTTTACCATACTTCAGGAGCACTCTATCCTGTAGGAAGATGATGTATGGATGAATTGCAGAGAAAGCCTGCAATTCAGAGACTCTTTTGGCTGAAGCTATAGCCAGAAGAAAGACCATCTTTAAAGTTACAAATTTGAAATCTACCTCCTCCAAAGGCTCGAAGGGGGGAGATGCTAGCCCCCTGAGCACTACTGAAAGATCCCACTGGGGAATAGGTTTCAGTATAGTAGGCTTTAGTCTCTCAGCTCCCTTCAGGAAGCGTTTGATGAGTGGGTCCCGAGAATATGGCCTGTTGAGACAGGCCGAGATGGCACAAATCTGTACCTTCAAGGTAGCTGGAGATAGGCCTCTGTCTTATCCATCTTGAAGGAATTGTAGTATCGCAGGAAGGGGCGGATCTGCGGACGCCACCTGTTTGGAATCACACCATGCCACGAAGATTCTCATGATCCTGGAGTAGGCCTTCTTTGTAGACTCTGCTCGGGAATGCGACAACGTTCTCAGGACCGACTCGGAAAGCCCTTCTATGTTGGGAAGGGACTGATCAACCTCCAGGCTGTCAGGTTGAACCTGTGCAGATCTGGGCAGAGGTGAGTGTCCCACGACACCAGGGTCTGCTCCGGGGGGAGTCTCCAATATTGTCCCCGACTCATCTGAATGAGCTGGGTAAACCAGGATCTCCTGGGCCAAAACGGTATGATGGCTATTACCGAGGCCTGATCCTGACGGATTTTCATCAATACCCTCGGTATCATGGAAAACGGAGGGAAGATGTAAGCCAGCCTGAACCTCCACGGTATCGACAGAGCATCTATCGCCAGGGGGTTGTCTTCCCTGTACAGGGAACAGAACCTCAGCACCTTGGCGTTGAACCTGGTTGCCATGAGATCCACCTCTGGCATACCCCAACTGTGAACTAGCTGCCTGAAGATCTCCGGATGCAGAGACCACTCCATGGTCGGTAAACTTCGACTTAAGCGGTCCGCTATCATATTGAGGGAGCCTCGAATATGAACGGCAGATAAATGGGAAAGGTTCAACTCTGCCCACCGAAGGATCACCCCGATCTCTGATAGAAGGGGCAATGACCTTGTGCCTCCCTGTTTGTTTATATAGAGAACCGCAGTCATATTGTCTGACTGGACTTTCACCGCTTTGCCCCGAATCTGAGGTGCGAAGTGAAGGAGGGCTAGCCGGATAGCTTGCATCTCGCGAAGATTGGAAAAAAGACGCCGCTCCAGAGGGGACCAAGATTCCTATATTGGGGATCCGTCCAGGTGAGCGCCCCAGCCTACAAGGGACGTGTCTGTAGTCAATATGACCCAAGCTGGTTGGGTCATAGACTTCCCTGCTGGTAGCCGAAACCACCATCTGAGGGAATACCGGGTTTGACCGGACAGGGAGCACAGGGAATCTAGCCCCGCAGGGCTGCCGTTCTATAAGTGTAAGACCTCCGACTGAAGAGGACGGAGGTGCCATAGCGCCCAAGGGACTGCGTCCGCAGCCGCTGACATGAGCCCCAGCATCTTCATGAGAGTCCGGATAGAGACTCGACGAGGGACATAAAGGACCTTTGCCAGGTCCTGAATCCGCGCTTTCCTTTCTAGAGTCAACCGGAGGGACATCTTGTCATGGTCTTACCTTCTTACATTTCTCCTTTGTTTGACATGTGCTGGCGGCCATCTTGGTTTCTGGGTTTCTTGTAGCCTCCCACCCTGCGGCTTCTCCTTCCCACTGGGAGGAGCTGGATGCCTAGCTCATATATATAGGAGGTCTGTGGCTTCAGTTCCTTGCTTGGTCCTCCTGTGTTCACATGCTTCTAAGACTGCTGCTGCTTCTGGTTCCTGATCCTGGCCTCGTCTGACTACCCCGTTGGTTCCTGATCCTGGCTTCGTCTGACTACCCTGCTGGTTCCTGATCCAGGCTTCGTCTGACTACCCCGTTGGTTCCTGATCCTGGCTTCGTCTGACTACCCTGCTGGTTCCTGATCCAGGCTTCGTCTGACTACCCTCCTGGTTCCTGACCTCTGTCTACGCAAGACCCTGCTTCGGTTTAGCCATCCGTTTGGACTTTTGCTTACAGCTTGATTTTCAATAAAGCCTTCTTATTTCCACTTATCTCTTGTTGTACGTCTGGTTCATGGTTCCATGACATTAGGACCAAGCCATGAATTCTGACGGTACAGGGCCATCCTCGCTACCTACGCTGGTTGCCAGACTTGATCAGCAGGATCACCTGTTGGCTCGGTTCGCTGTGGCGTTGCAAACCCTGCTTGAACGCACGGCTCATTTCGCTTCCGTTGCCGATGGGTCGGTTGTCGCTCCTGGGCCCGCTCCTACTGCCGCTCCGGTTGTTGCGCCAGAGTCTACCCTGACACCTGTTGCTGCGCCTGCGGTGTCTCGGGGTATGACCGGTTCTGCCCCCCTTCCACAGCGCTTTGGGGGAGAGCCAACTCAGTGCCGAGGTTTCCTTAACCAGGTGGGCATTTATTTCGAGTTGCTGCCACATGCCTTTCCTACTGAGAGATCAAAGGTGGGCTTCTTGATCTCGCTGCTCTCGGACAAGGCCTTGGCCTACGCCAGCCCTTTATGGGAGAACAACAATCCGGTGGTTGCCGAGTTTTCCGGTTTTGTTGCTTCTCTTCGGAAGGTATTCGATGTGCCGGCTCGTGCTGCCTCTGCTGCGAAGCTCCTTATGTCCATCAGACAGGGTTCACGATCCGTAGCTGAATACGCCATTGAGTTTCGTACCCTGGCAGCAGAGGTGGGCTGGAATAATGAGGCTCTGGTCGCTGCTTTCTCTCATGGTCTCTCGGATGCCTTGAAGGATGAGGTTGCAGCTAAGGACCTACCAGTGGAGCTCGAGTCTCTTATTTCTTTCCTGATTTTGATTGACACCAGACTCAGGGAGAGACCTTCCTTTAAGGAGAGCCTGCGAAGGTCTTCTAACAGATTGGCGCCTACGTTTGCTGTCCCACCCGTGCCTCCCTCTCCTCCCACGCCTCCTGGGGATGACTTGTCTGGGGGTGAACACATGCAGCTGGGGTTTGCTCGCCTGTCCGAGGGGGAGAGGGTACTCCGGAGACGCGAGGGCCGATGCATGTACTGTGGTCTCGGTGGGCATTTTCGGTTGGCATGTCCGAACCGTCCGGGAAACGCTCGCACCTGAGATCCTGTCGGGGGCAGATCTTGGGTGGAGTCTCCTCGTCCCCGGTTTCCCGTGTTGACAAACCACTGATCACTGTTGTCCTCTCCTGGGTCGGGGGCTCGGTGACGACCCAGGCGTTGGTGGACTCTGGTGCTGGTGGTTTGTTCATTGATAGTGTGTTCGCTGCCGCCAATTCCATTCCTCTGCAGCCTCGAGGTTCCCCACTGGCTCTTGAGGCGATAGACGGCAGACCCCTTCTGCCGCCACACGTGACTCATGAGACCCTTCCAGTGGGGATAGCCATTGGTGCCGTTCACAGAGAGTCGGTCTGTCTCCAGGTGATTTCGTCTCCACACTACTCGGTGGTCTTGGGGTACCCCTGGCTCCAGAAGCATAATCCAACTTTCGATTGGAGATCGGCCGAGATCCTCTCGTGGTCACCGCAGTGTGGGGCTAGTTGCATCCATGGGCCTGTCAAGTTGCTGTGTACTTCCTCGGACTCTCTGTTGCCTCCTGAATACGAAGAGTACCGGGATGTATTCGATAAGGTGCGCGCGGTTGCCCTACCTCCGCACCGCCCATACGATTGTGCCATAGAGTTACAATCTGGTGCCGTTCCTCCTCGTGGCAAAGTCTATCCACTGTCGGTAGCGGAGAATGAGGCCATGGAGGAGTACGTGAGGGAGGCGCTTTCACGCGGACACATTCGCAAATCCTCGTCCCCGGCAGGGGCTGGATTTTTCTTTGTGAAAAAGAAGGGCGGTGAGTTGAGGCCTTGCATCGATTACAGGGGTCTCAATCGCATCACGATCAAGAACGCTTACCCGATACCCTTGATTTCCGAGCTGTTCGATCGCCTCAAAGGGGCCACGGTCTTTACCAAACTCGACCTGAGGGCGGCATATAACCAGGTAAGGATCAAGGCGGGCGATGAGTGGAAGACCGCGTTTAACACCAGGACCGGTCATTATGAATCCTTGGTTATGCCCTTTGGGTTGTGCAATGCGCCCGCAGTCTTCCAGGAATTCATCAACGATGTTTTCCGTGACCTGTTGCAGCAGTGTGTGGTGGTCTATTTGGATGACATCTTGGTATATTCTGAATCCATGGAGGCCCACATTATGGATGTCAGACGAGTGTTGCAACGGTTACGAGAGAACAGGCTGTTCGGTAAGCTTGAGAAATGCGAATTTCACCGATCCCAGGTAACCTTCTTAGGTTACATCATTTCCGCTGAGGGGTTCTCCATGGATCCTGAGAAGGTTTCGGCTGTCTTACAGTGGCCCCAGCCCAGTGGTCTCCGTGCCCTGCAGCGGTTTTTGGGCTTCGCCAATTATTATCGGAAGTTCATCAGGGACTTTTCCATGCTAGCCAAGCCTCTCACGGATCTGACCAGGAAGGGCAGTAATTTCCAGGTCTGGCCGCTCGAGGCCATCCGAGCTTTTGAGGCTCTAAAGTCCGCCTTTGTGTCGGCTCCGATTCTGTCGCATCCCAACCCTGGGTTGCCCTTTGTCCTCGAGGTGGACGCGTCTGAGACGGGAGTAGGCGCCCTTCTGTCTCAGCGTAGAACACCAGAGGGTCCTCTGCTTCCTTGTGGGTTTTACTCCCGGAAACTGTCTTCCGCGGAGTGCAACTATCAGATTGGTGACAGGGAGTTATTGGCCATCGTGCAGGCCCTTAAAGAATGGAGGCACTTGCTCGAGGGATCGGTGGTTCCGGTTCTAATCCTGACGGACCACAAGAATCTGACCTACCTTTCTGAGGCCAAGAGATTGACACCACGTCAGGCCAGATGGGCTCTGTTCTTGTCACGTTTTAATTACGTGGTCTCCTACCTACCCGGTTCCAAGAACATCAGAGCGGATGCCTTATCTCGGCAGTACTCCGAGCTGTCCGGGGAGGAGTCGATTCCGACTTCGGTCATACCTCCGAATCAGATCCTGGCCGCCATTCGCAACAGCCTGACCTCTCCCCTGGGTGAGCAGATTTTGGCGGCTCAATCTGGTGCTCCCTCTGGGAGACCCAACGGCAGGTGTTTTGTGCCTGAGGAGTTGCGCACTCGGTTGTTGCGAACCTACCATAACTCCAAGGCCGCGGGGCATCCTGGAAAGAATCAGCTGTCCTGGGCTGTTTCACGTCTGTTCTGGTGGCCTTCTCTACGTTCCGACATCGCCGCATATGTAGCGGCATGCTCCGTTTGTGCCCAGAGTAAGTCCCCTCGGCACCTTCCGTTGGGCCTTTTGCAACCCATAGCCACCGGGGAGCGCCCATGGTCACACCTGGGGATGGATTTCATTGTGGACCTCCCTGCATCCCGAGGCCATACGGTCATTCTCGATATTGTGGATCGGTTTTCCAAAATGTGCCACTGTGTTCCTCTCAAGAAGTTACCCTCTGCACAAGAGTTGGCCACGATTTTCGCCAGGGAGGTCTTCCGGTTGCACGGTTTGCCCAAGGAGATTGTGTCGGATTGGGGGAGTCAGTTTGTGTCCAGGTTCTGGCGCGCCTTTTGCTCCCAGTTGGGGATTCATCTCTCTTTCTCCTCGGCCTACCACCCTCAGTCCAATGGGGCCGCAGAGCGATCCAATCAGGCCTTGGAGCAATTCCTTCGTCCTGCCTTGGGCTGAGTTTGCCAGGAACACGGCGGTGAACTCTTCCTCTGGGACGTCTCCCTTCATGGCCAATTATGGGTTCCAACCTGCCGTGTTAACGGAGGTATTCTCTCCCCAGGATACTCCGGCTGTGGAGGATCACCTTTCCGTCCTACGTGCTTCTTGGGTACAGATCCAGAGGTCCCTTGAGGTCTCTGCGCAGCGCCAGAGACTCCAGGCTGATCGCAGACGAGCGCCCGCTCCTTCCTACCAGGTCGGAGACCGTGTATGGTTGTCCACCCGCAACCTCAACCTTCGAGTGCCCACTCCCAAGCTGGCGCCTCGCTTTGTTGGTCCCTTCCGAGTGCTTCGCAGGGTAAACCCGGTAGCCTATGCCCTTGCGCTTCCTCCTGGCATGCGGATCTCCAACGTGTTTCATGTCTCCCTGTTGAAGCCATTGGTGTGTAATCGTTTCACTTCCTCGGTTCCTCGGCCCCGTCCGGTCCAAGTGGGCAATCGTGAGGAATATGAGGTGAGCAATATCCTGGACTCACGCCTGGTCCGCGGTCGGTTGCAGTTTTTGGTTTATTGGCGTGGTTATGGTCCAGAGGAGCGTTCCTGGGTTCCCTCCGCAGATTTCCATGCTTCTGCTTTGCTCCGAGCCTTCCACGCATGCTTCCCTCAGAAACCGTTCCTTACTCCGCGGAGGAGGGGCCCTTGAGGGGGAGGTACTGTCATGGTCTTACCTTCTTACTGTTCTCCTTCGTTTGACATGTGCTGGCGGCCATCTTGGTTTCTGGGTTTCTTGTAGCCTCCCACCCTGCGGCTTCTCCTTCCCACTGGGAGGAGCTGGATGCCTAGCTCATATATATAGGAGGTCTGTGGCTTCAGTTCCTTGCTTGGTCCTCCTGTGTTCACATGCTTCTAAGACTGCTGCTGCTTCTGGTTCCTGATCCTGGCCTCGTCTGACTACCCCGTTGGTTCCTGATCCTGGCTTCGTCTGACTACCCTGCTGGTTCCTGATCCAGGCTTCGTCTGACTACCCCGTTGGTTCCTGATCCTGGCTTCGTCTGACTACCCTGCTGGTTCCTGATCCAGGCTTCGTCTGACTACCCTCCTGGTTCCTGACCTCTGTCTACGCAAGACCCTGCTTCGGTTTAGCCATCCGTTTGGACTTTTGCTTACAGCTTGATTTTCAATAAAGCCTTCTTATTTCCACTTATCTCTTGTTGTACGTCTGGTTCATGGTTCCATGACACATCTCCATAGAGTCGACTACGAATCCTAAATAATGGATTGAAGTCGATGGGCTCACATTCGACTTCTGCCAGTTGATAATCCAGCCCAGGCGGAGGAGAAAGGAGATTGCGATCTGAAGATGGTGGGCTTTGAAAAGCCAATCGTCCAGATAAGGAATAATGGTCAGTCCTTGAAGTCTCAAGGCTGCCACCACCGACACCACCACCTTGGTGAAGATAAGGGGGGCAGAAGAGATTCCGAAGGGAAGCGCGGCGAACTGAAAGTGCCTGCGGACCCCTGAAATCTGGACCGCGATCCTGAGGAGTTTCCGGGACGCGGAATGGATCGGGATGTGAAGGTACGCATCCTTGAGGTCCAGAGTGGCCATGACGTCCCCAGAGTTGAGGATATGGCTGACTGACCTTATGGTTTCCATGCGAAACCTTGTTTTTCTTATAAATCGATTGAGAAATCTCAAGTCGATAATCATCCGGAGATCTCCCGTCCTTTTGGGAACCAGGAACACTGGTGAATAAATCCCTAGACCCCTCTCCCCTGCCGGCACCTCCTCTAGGGCTCCCTTGGAGATATAGTCCTGAATGTAAGATTCTAGGACCACTTGTTTGGCAGACCCGAAATTTCGTGTGGCGATGAATCTCTCTGGGGGGAGAGAGATGAGATCTACCCGGTACCCGACGGAAACTATGTCCTGGACCCAGGGGTCTGCAATCAACCGGCTCCAAGAGTCTTTGAAATGGGTAAGACGGCCCCCCACGGGAACCTGGGGGAGGGGTACGGGAAAATCTGGAGGAGACACTGCAGGGGCAGCAGGGCTTATCCAAGAGCCTCGAGGAGGCCCATAGTCAGGAGGGTTTTGCCTCCCTGGTGGGTTTACGGGAGCGTCTTGAATATTTACGAGACGGCCCCCCCCATCTCTGCGCCTAGACTGCTGCCCCGGACAACCTTCGCGCTTCTTCTCCTGTCTGGGGCGTCCCCGAAAGGGCTGCTGGGGGAGGCTCTTCCCCTTTTTATCGAAGAGCCCCTCCATTATCTTGTCCAATTCGGACCCGAACAGCCTATCCGGTTCGAAGGGGAGCCCACAAAGGTTGAACTTGGACGCGTTGTCAGCAATCCATGGTTTCAGCCAAAGTGGCCTGCGGGCAGCTGAAACTAGGGCCATAGTTTTGGCGGCCAGCTTCAACTGCATCTGGGTGGAATCGACTAGAAAGTCCATAGCCAGATTGGCTGACTTGAAGGCTGCCAGGATGTCATCTCTTGACACGCTCTGATCCACGTCCGTCTGGATTTGGTTGAGCCTGGAGCGTAAATAGGCGGCTACCTCCGTGGCCGCAATTGAAGTTGATGCGGAGGCAGCAGCCGCCGCGTAACTCCTTCTAAGGGTGCACTCTGCCCTCCGGTCTAGAGGGTCCTGCAGACTAGACCCATCGTCTGCAGGAACTAGAGTGCGCCGGGACAACTTGGCTATAGCCATGTCCACCTTGGGAACGGAACCCCATGATTCGACCAAGGGTTTAGCCATCGGGTACATAAGTTTGAATTTTCTGGTGAGTACTGGACCTTTCTCAGGCTTTCTCCACTCTGTGCGCATCACAGAGAGGAGGGTCTCATCCGCTCTAAAGACACGCTGTGTCCGTCCGGCGGGATCGGAAGACTCCCCCATGTCAACATCCTGATCCCCCGACCTGATGGACTTGAGTAACTTCTGCGTCTTTTCTGGAGGGAAAAAGCAAGAAGTAAATTCTTCTTCCTCGGAAGAAGACCCCACAGAACAGGGGGTAGGTCTTTCGACCGGTGCGACCACCTCCATGGGAGTCTGAGAGGGACCTGGTAGCCTCTCATTAAGCAGCCGTACCACTCCCTTAATGGAATCATCCACGTATGTTTTTGTCCACTGGAAAATCTCCTGCATCGTGGGTTCCGTGGATGCCGTGCGACAATTCTCACATCTGGAGTAAGGACAGCCGTCATCTAAGGGTGTGTTACATTCGTAATACGCCAAATGCTTCCTCTTGGCCCCAGCCTTCCGCTGATCTGGATCCTTAGGGGAAGCCATAGTCTGTAATTGGAAAGAAAAAAACAGGTCATAACACCTACAATACCTGGAGGTGGAGAAACAAGACCTTAAGGGGGCCCACCAGCACTAGAAGAAATTAGAGCTGTGAAAAAGAGGAACAACAAACCCCAAGCCAAGCAATATGAAATCTCTCAAGGCACAGGGAACTCTGGAGCTAACTTGTGAAAGCGACGCAACCAGAGCACTGACTGACAGGCTCTTGGGTGCTTTAAAGGAGGAAGCCCCGCCCCTTGGGCGGTTCCTTGATCGTAATTAGCCCAGCAAAATAACAGAGCCTATAATGGCTCAGCTGTTCTAAATGTCTCCCTAGATTTAATCCTGGGTCCCAGGATGTCTTTTATAAGGAGACAGTTAATAGAAATGGTGAGTTTTACAACCTCACCGCATCGCTCCGGAAAACCGGAAGTGACGTAGCGCACCCAGTGCGCGTCACTTCCGGAAGATGGTGGCGCCCATAGCGCCGCACACATGCGGTTGGAGAGACGGAACACCGCATGCTGAGATGAAAGAAGAGGGGAGGGGACACCCCCTTCCCCGACGGTACCCCAGCGACCAAAAAATCGCAGCGATCAGGCCTAAAATAAAGGCACTGAAAGCAGGAAAAAAGCGATGCTTTAGCTTAAGGAAAAAAAGAGCCCCTAAGCACTATCAGCTCCCTGAGGGGGAGCGATACGCCAGTCCACCTGTCCAGAGGACAGAAAAAAACACGGTGGGCTGGAGGGTGATCTCCTCCTTTTCAGGGAGCTGAAGATCGTTTATTGGTTCTTGGGCTCATTAAAATTCCGCCGGTCCTACCAGTCCACAGGGGCAGTTAACCCCATCTGTGCTGCTGGTAGGACGTAAGGAATAAGGACTTATTAAAAATCACTAGACTGAGTACAAAATTCATCATTCTGTCACATGGACCACCTATATATTCCCCACATTTAATTCAATATTCATCCCAAATGGTTGGAGTGCCTTCAATTACAAAATCCACTTCAGTTCCTTCTTGCACAAAATGCGGTCCCTGTCACCCCCTTGTCTCATTTTACTGACCGAATCGATAATCTGGAACCGCAGCTGATTGACCAAGTGTCCACGTTCAAGGAAATGCTTAGCTACAGGTTTATCCACTAGTGCTCTTCTAATGTTACTCTTATGGGAGGTAATGCGTTCGCGTGCCTCCATTTTGGTCTCACCTATATAGATGAGGCCACAAGGGCATGTGATCATATATACCACGTCACGAGATCTACATGTGTAAAACTCTTTTATTTTGTAGGGTTTACCACTATAGGGATGGGCAAAGGTATCACCCTTCACCATATTGCCACAGTTGCAGCAGCCAAGGCAGGGATAACATCCCAACCTCCTTGGCGCCAGATACCTTTGTCCATCCCCCTGGGCGTCCCTTATTTCTGTCTTCACTAACTTATCTCGTAAATTGGAGCCTCTTTTATATGCCATCATGGGGAGATGCTCAAACTCGCCTATCGTAGGCAACCCTTTCTGTAGGATATGCCACTCCTTACATATAATATGTGCAATTTCCCCACTATGGGCACCATACGTGGAAACAAAGGGAATACGTTTTTGATCCCTGCTCTTCTTTTTACCTTGAATCGTAGACTCACAGTCAACAGCCGCCACCTTTTGTTTCATTTTGGCCAGCAATTTACATGGATAACCCCTATTAAGAAATTTTTTCCCCATCTTGTCAACTCTAGTACCAAACTGTTCATCATTAGATACCACTCGTCTCACTCTCAGGAGTTGACTCCAGGGGAGTGACTCCATCATCCGACGAGGATGGTTACTGTCAAATTTCAACAAATTGTTCCTATCAGTTGGTTTATGATAGATATCAGTAGCGATCACCCCATCCTTAATGTATACCCTTACATCTAGAAATTGTAGTTCAGCCGGAGAGACCGTCATGGTAAACTCCAGACCAGGTACCATATTATTCAAATATTGATAAAACATCTGCAATTCATCCAGGGTACCACCCTAGATCACGAAAATGTCGTCGATGTAGCGCCACCAACACCGGGTTCCCCCAAAGTGGGTCGACCCATATATGAACTTGTCCTCCACCTCCACCATGAACATATTAGCATACGTGGGGGCCACTTTGGACCCCATGGCCACTCCACGCTGCTCCTGGTAAAAAGTGTCCCCAAAGCGGAAGTAATTCCACCTCAGGACCACCTCAAGAAGTTGGAGGACAAATCCAAGGCCGCCCAGGGAGAGCCCGATGCCGGCCAGGACCACATCGACGACATTCAATCCAAATGCATGCTCAATGGATGTGTAGAGTGAGACCACGTCAAAACTGACAAGAAGGGGTGGGCAGGCAGACTCAGATCCATTAATTTCAGCAAAAAATGGCGGTTGTCCCTGATATAGGACGGGGCGCTGGTGGAATGGACACGTAGCACTGTCAAGGAATATGACCACATTACTAAAAATCGCCCCCCTACCCGATACAATCGGTCGGCCAGGGGGATCGACAAAGCTCTTATGAATCTTGGGAAGTACATAGAACAATAGAACAGGGGAGTGACCGGGTGTTTAATCCTGAGAAACTCACTAACATCCTTGTCAATGATGCCCTCCACAAGGGCCTCACTGATGATGTCCTCCAGGATACGCATAATGTCCCACTTGGGATCATTCTGTAATTCTATGTATATCTCCCGGTCACTCAACTGTATATGCACTTCCCGATTATAGCCAATCATGTCCATCACCACGATTCACCAAGATTCCGCCTCCCTGGACATGCGCTCTCGAAGCAGGGGGACGTGATACAAGCGTGCTTCATGGAGGTATGTGTTCCCTAGCGATTCACCATATACACGGGAGGATGGCTGTATGTACATGAGGTGATTATGTATTCACACACCTGGATATATGAAGGATAATGTATTCATTATTGAAGTATGTGATTGGCCATGTCCGTTTGTGGGGGTGTGGCTTATACTTTTTAAGCAGGGGTGATTGGGGATCACACTATGCTTGACAAAGGCTATGTTATAGCCGAAACGTAGCAATTTTCTTGTAACCACGATTTTACATGTAAGCAGTTCCCAATAAAGGGATTTTTTTCAACGGATATGCTGCCTCCGCTATTGCTCATTGGACTGTATACTTAGGAGACTGTGTGGATCTAGGGCTCCAGGTGGGCTGTTGCATTCCGGTTGACCGCAAGATCTGGTGAGTGCGACTCCTGATTGATGTATTGATGGATGGGATTCTGGTCATCCAGACCCGCAATAGTAATGATTAGTCCACAATATAAAAAATAAAAAGATATGTAAAAAATTAACCACTGATGAAGGGGTCATCCTTTTAACCCCCGAAACGCGTATGGAACTATCCACCAGTATTGGAACACAGACACACGATTATCTACCATCTAAGGAGGAGTGGAATTTACCATCCTGCAAACTCCATTCGCGCGACCAACGCCTGCTGCACGGAGAGAAGCCTTTATCCTTTGCGGGTCCACGTGCATGGCCATCGTTGGTGCGAGATTGTCTGGCAACTGACAGCCCTTGAGACCGGAGAGCCTAAACATACAAGAGGCTCACCACGTCGAGGGCAGGAAAAATCCACCGAAGTCCTCTTGGTAAGATCGTGTTAGTTTGTGAAAGTTAGCGATCGCATTTTCCGAATAATACAGCGGGACGCCGCTGTCTCAGTTAAGTGGGCGTGACGCCGCTCTGAATATTGTCAGCGCTTGCTTGCGCTTTAGACTGGAGACTACCTGGCACATTGATTCAAGTTCTGGAAGATATCTGGCTGTAATCTAATCATTTTTTACATATCTTTTTATTTTTTATATTGTGGACTAATCATTACTATTGCGTGTCTGGATGACCAGTATCCAATCCAGACGATAATAAAAAAATAGTAATGGAATCGCACTCACCAGAACTTGAGGTCATCCGGTATGCAACAGCCTACCTGGAGTCCAAGATTCATTAGGGCTCCTACATGATAGATCCAAGTAAAGAAGATGGAGGCAGCATGACCGGTAAAAAAATCCCTTTAATGGGAACCGCCAAGTGAGCAAACGTGCAACAGTTGTGACGTTTCGGCTGCTTTACAGCCTTTATCAGCTTCACAGCTGCTTCACAGCCTTTACCGGTCATGCTGCCTCCATCTTCTTTACAGTATCCAATCCAGTCATTGGGAATTACTGAAAGCTATCTATTGATGGACTATTAAAGGAGATGAGTTTTAGCATTCTATGAATTATTATGATTGTACATAATATAGTCATCTCATCTGTGTCAAATACCGCAGAATACAGTTGTGGCCAAAAGTTTTGAGAATTACATAATTGGAAATTGGAAAAGTTGCTGCCTAAGTTTTTATAATAGCAATTTGCATATACTCCAGAATGTTATGAAGAGTGTTCAGATGAATTGCATAGTCCTTCTTTGCCATGAAAATTAACTTAATCCCAAAAAAACCTTTCCACTGCATTTCAATGCTGTCAGTAAAGGACCTGCTGAGATCATTTCAGTAATCGTCTTGTTAACTCAGGTGAGAATGCTGACGAGCACAAGGCTGGATATCATTATGTCAGGCTGATTGGGTTAAAATGGCAGACTTTACCTGTTAAAAGGAGGGTGATGCTTGAAATCATTGTTCTTCCATTGTTAACCATGGTGACCTGCAAAGAAACGCGTGCAGCCATCATTGCGTTGCATAAAAATGGCTTCAAAGGCAAGGATATTGTGGCTACTAAGGTTGCACCTCAATCAACAATTTATAGGATCATCAAGAACTTCAAGGGAAGAGGTTTAATTCTTGTTAAGAAGGCTTCCGGACGTCCAAGAAAGTCCAGCAAGCGCCAGGATCGTCTCCTAAAGAGGATTCAGCTGCGGGATCGGACTGCCACCAGTGCAGAGCTTGCTCAGGAATGGCAGCAGGCAGGTGTGAGCGCATCTGCACTCACAGTGAGGCGAAGACTTTTGGAAGATGGCCTGGTGTCAAGAAGGGCAGCAAAGAAGCCACTTCTCTCCAAAAAAAAACATCAGGGACAGATTGATCTTCTGCAGAAAATATGGTGAATGAACTGCTGAGGACTGGGGCAAAGTCATATTCTCCGATGAAGCCTCTTTCCGATTGTTTGGGGCATCAGGAAAAAGGCTTGTCCGGAGAAGAAAAGGTGAGCGCTACCATCAGTCCTGTGTCATGCCAACAGTAAAGCATCCTGAGGCCATTCATGTGTGGGGTTGCTTTTCATCCAAGGGAGGGGGCTCACTCCCAATTTTGCCCAAAAGCACAGCCATGAATAAAGAATGGTACCAAAACACCCTCCAACAGCAACTTCTTCCAACAACAGTTTTGTGAAGAACAATGCATTTTCCAGCACGATGGAGCACCGTGCCATAAGGAAAAAGTGATAACTAGGTGGCTCGGGGACCAAAACGTTGCCATTTTGGGTCCATGGCCTGGAAACTCCCCAGATCTTAATCCCATTGAGAACTTGTGGTCAATCCTCAAGAGGCGGGTGGACAAACAAAAACCCACTAATTCTGACAAACTCCATGAAGTGATTATGAAATAATGGGTTGCTATCAGTCAGGAATTGGCCCAGAAGTTGATTGAGAGCATGCCCAGTCGAATTGCAGAGGTCCTGAAAAAGAAGGGCCAACACTGCAAATACTGACTCTTTGCATAAATGTCATGTAATTGTCGATAAAAGCCTTTGAAACGTATGAAGTGCGTGTAATTATATTTCACTACATCACAGAAACAACTGAAACAAAGATCTAAAAGCAGTTTAGCAGCAAACTTTGTGAAAACTAATATTTGTGTAATTCTCAAAACTTTTGTCCACGACTGTACATCTCATCTGCGTCAAATCTGGAACCACTAATAAGAACAGCTTGCAACATGCGTCTATATGTAAGGGCATATTGTCTGTGTCAGATACAGCAGAATACATCTCATCTGTGTCACATATTAAACCACTAATAAGAATAGCTTGCATCCTGCGCATATATGTAAAGGCACAGGGGTCCGGCATAGAGGGATGGCCACGTAGTCATATCATTTGCATCAAAATACAGTCAAATACATTTAGTTAACCCTAAATGCTATTCCTATAATGGATATCTAGTATACAGATATGGAGGCATGAAGTGATGGCAACATGAAGGCATGCAATAAATTCCCATGGTCGGTCAAAGTAATTTGACGATGGAGCTTCACATATTATCTGTGGAAAAAAGATTAGAGTCAATCATATACCTGTAGAGTGGGTAGTGGTATTCCTGGGGCGCTGTATGCAGGTTTATCGGTGTTAACCGCCATTTAAATAGTGTGCTTAATGGTGATTCCGGTCATGTGACCGGAAGTGACGAGATACGTGGAGCACACGCTTGCGTTCTATAGGGCGGAAGTACCAGTGAGCACTATGTGGAGCGCAATGGTTCCGGTCACCTGCCCGGACGTAACGAGGTATGTGGAGCGCATGTATGCGTTCCACGTACCATCACATGGGCGGAAGTGGTCTATGCATACCAATATCTGAACCGGCGTCATTTATCCCCACATATAGTTGGATCCAGTTTATATTATATACTGTTGGATACTGAATGTCTGGTGGAGCGGCAGAAAACAATCTATTGGTGGGGGAGAGTGCAATAAAATCGGGAAACATTGATATGGAATGAGAACGGTTGGGGAGGGTGTAATTAGATCTGTAAGTGTTAGTCAGGAATGAGAATACTTGTCAAGGAATAATCTTTAGAAGAAGAGGAATGGTGGCACTAATGGGTAGGGGGGGTTGGGTTGGCCTCGTGGGTGTAGAGATAGGTTGATAACGTATTGCTGCAGGGGTGATCTTATAAGAAGGGGGAGACTACCAAAAATATAGACAAGTTAGTAGGAAAATTGATATGAAATTGGTGAAAAAAAAATAAGGAAAAGGTCTTTAAAGAAATGTGGCACTAATTAAAGGGGTGGGTGAGCCCGATTAGGATCTGTATGTTAGGGATTGTTGTGCCATAATGGACTGTATCATGGTTTATTCTACACGTGTTTGTATATATAGGACTGTTTAGTCATATGGGTATATGGGAGAAAAACATCTCTATCATAAAATAATAGGGAGAGCGGCCCCCCAGTCAGTGCATCTCCATTAGCCCCCAGTGACTCTCCACCAGCCCCCAGTGCCTCTCCATCAGCCCCCAGTGCCTCTCCATCAGCCTCCAGTGCCTCTCCACTAGCCCCCAGTGCCTCTCCATCAGCCCCTAGTGCCTCTCCATCAGCCTCCAGTGCCTCTCCACCAGCCCCCAGTGCCTCTCCATCAGCCCCTAGTGCCTCTCCATCAGCCTCCAGTGCCTCTCCACCAGCCCCCAGTGCCTCTCCATCAACCCCTAGTGCCTCTCCATCAGCTTCCAGTGCCTCTCACCAGCCCTCAGTGCCTCTCCATAAGCCCCCAGTGCCTCTCCATCAGCTCCCAGTGCCTCTTACCAGCGGCCCCTCAGTGCATCTCCATCAGCTCCCAGTGCCCTCTCCGTCAGCCCCCAGTGCCTCTCCATCAGCCCTCAGTGTGCCCACCTCGGTATTAAAATCATTGGTGGGCAGTGCACCCTCCCCCACTCCCCTGTATTAAAATTATTTGTGGGCAGTGCGCCCTCCCCCTTCCCCTCCCAAGTATTAAAATCATTGGTGGGCAGTGCGCCCTCCCCCCTCCCCGGTATTAAAATGATTGGTGGGCAGTGCACCCTCCCCAGTATTAAAATCATTGGTGGGCAGTGCATCCTCCCCCTCCTCCCCATCATTGGTGGCAGCGGCAGTTCCAATCGGAGTTGCAGCAGTGTAATGCTTATGCTTTTAGCAATGCGCCGCACAGACCTGTGACAAGTTACAAGAAGAAGGAGCGCTGGGCGGTCACAGCGCATGTAAGTATATTGCTGCAAAGTAACTGGCCAGGGCAGACAGGATCAGTAGCATCCTGGTTGCCATGGTAACCGATTGGAGCCCCAGCATTAAACTGCTGTGACTCCGGTCAGAACTGTCGCTGCCACCAATGATGGGGGGGGGGGAAGCCGCCCCCTATCGCACCGCCACTCGCCGCATGAATATATATATTTTTTTAAATCTTCAGCCGGCTAGTGATGTAGGGCCCCATACGCCACTGTTTCTGTACCTCAATATGCCTCCAATTTCATATGGAGACATACAGGCTTTTTGTTGCTGGATTCCATACAAATATGACATGAAAAAAATCATGACATGCTTCAGTGCGCACCATATCATGGCGTTATTCTTTTAGGGGAGAATAAAGTATCTCCATAGCACAGCTCCATGCAGAGGTAGAGTATACCTGCAGACGGAGAACCAGACGCCCAGTAGTATGGAACATAAAATCTCTTGAATTTAGATGCCCAACACAGACTAGAACTTACCTTTAACAGTAGAATTATATTTAAGTTAGGAAAAAAAGATAAGTTATGAAAACAAAGTATAATACATTTCCAATGTCTCCGACTAAATGGAAAATAAAGAAAAAAACACATAATCCAGGATTAACCATAATGCCTAGCATAATGCCTGTTAGGGTTGGTCCTGATGATTAAAATCTAACCACTGTCATTCACATCAGTTTTAATCCCAAGTCTGTGCACCCTTGCTCCTTCTGTTTCTTGTGCCAGTCCTTCCATCTCCTTCTTGATTGCTAAGTCTAGGCAAGACAGCTATTCAGGGTTGGAATGTCCGGGTTCAGAGCTGAACCTGGACATACCCATAATTTCAAAAGGCAGCCCCCTGTTATGTGTATTGTTGAATTTTATGCTCCGATGCTCTCCCTTGCCATGCGCTGGATCGCGCAGAGCAAGGACTTTTTTTGTTTATAATAACACACTGCTGGGTGGAGGCAGCAGTGTTCCCGGTGACATCACCAGTTCTGAGGAGATGTCTTTGGCGCTGCCCTAGCTATTTTATGGACTAGGGCAGCGCTAAAGCCCACCCATTAGTGCTCACTGCTGGGCGAAAGCCTCCACCTTGCAGTCCCATGAAATGCTCCGATGCTCATAACAGGGGGCTGCCTGGGTAAAATTCTGGGTATGTCCGAGTTTAGCTCTGAATCTGGACAACCCCTTTAACAAAGTCAAAATCTTCATCTCTTGTTCAGTGGGGAGAAGAGCTACAGAGAAAATCTCTCACTCTGGAGTAAATGTCCTGTCCTCCATTACACAGACAGTCCATTGACATTAATCGGCACTGTGTAATGGTTGCACAGTGGTTACTGCCGTTTCCCCACAGATTACATCTGATTGCTTAGGGACCCTTCTAACAGGTAGGTATCATCAAAATTGCAGAACTCCTTTAAAAATACTCTATGCAGTTAGAATTTATAAGGACTCAAGAATAAATAGTCAGATTTATTTTTTCTTCTTTGTTTAAACAAATGGGCCCATATGACGATGCATATAGACATGTAGTCAGGCCAAGTGCCATCCTATTCCTTTCTAGAAGCATTACGATTTCTAACATGCCACAATTTTCAAGCAAATCATGGAAAATACAGGGCACTGGGTTTGGGAATAAAAAATTATAATAATAAAACCTGTAAGAAAAAACGGATAATACCCAAGATCAGCCTAATTAAAAAATTGACTAGTCGTAAGTCCAAATGATACCATGCCATTACCTTAAGAAGATCAACGTAGTTCAAGTCACTTTCGTTACAGTTCTTTGTTGATTTGGTTGAGTTCACAGTAACCTGAATTATTTCTTTAGTTGAAAAGAAACAATTAAAACCAACCAAATCTATCTGGCCAGTGGAGCAGGGTGAAGTCAATGTAATTGCAGTTATATAATGCATCTATTACTTCTCACCAAATTGTTGACCTGACCAAACATCCAAAAAGCCTTCATACGATGTCTACCTGAAATTCTTGCTTGCTGACCTATTAAAAATATAATTGTCTTTGACAACTACACACCTCTCCAGAAACAATTCCGCCGCTAGAATTTTGTGCAACATCCTAAATTGGCAGCAAGGTTAATGTAAATGTATTCTTGTGTCTGAAATTGGCAGGCGGGATAATATAGATTTAATTTGTTCCAAGAAGACATATTCAGGATGGAGTTCTCTCACTTTCTGTGTCAGACATTACAATATTCCACACTTTCTTCGAGCATAATTCAGTCCCTCTTCTACCCACATAGTGAGATTTTACCTCTGAACAAAGAAGCAAACAGAACAGTATAAAAAGCCATAGTGAAATTATTTGCATAGTAAAAACAAAAATGAAAAAACTAGTAATCAAGAAATTGAATATGTGAAATGTACCAGAACAGGACAGTGGGGGGACATTTTTAAAAGTTGCAAATTATGGCACACACTATGGGGGAGATTTATCAAACTGGTGTAAAGTAGAACTGGATTAGTTACTCATACCAACCAATCGGTTTCCACCTTTTTCATTTTCCAAAGAAGCTCTAAAAAATGAAAAGTGGCATCTGATCGGTTGCTATGGGAAACTAAGCCAGTTCTACTTTACACCAGTTTAATAAATCTCCCCTTATATTGGTGTGATAATTTGAGACTTATTCTTCTCGCTACTTTCCTGAAATGGAGAGAAAGTGGTGTAGCTTAGCGAGTGGGGGTGGAGCTTGCTAGATTTACTATAAGTAACCTCAGAAACTTAGCTCAAGTCTACATCAGTCCCTAGCCCCACTGGCCTACAATACCCAGCACATGTACTACACAAACTAGACGCTTTCCGTAGAGAGAAAGAGACAATGCATAGATATTTCTGAGAAACCCAGAGTAGCATACTAGTCAGTGTCTTTCTCTATCTATCTCTCTCTCTCTCCCTCCCTCTCTACTTGTGTTTTCAAGTTCGACGTACAGGTTCGGGTTATCTAAGATTCCCGTTATGGATTCTGCTACCACAGATTGTAATGGAATTCTATGACGGCATGCACCACAGAAGCCTATAAGAGGCATTCCGTATTGCATTCCATCATAATAGAAGTCTATCGCCAGCATCAAAGTCTATCGCTGAGCACTTAAGAAAAGCACTGTTGTAAGAAATGACCCATGCTTTGATTTTGCAAATTCGCTCTCATCCAGGAGAATAAAAACTGTCTCTTTAGTACCGTCTATTGGAAGTAGCTAGCCTATAAGTCAACATGACTTAGGATATAAGCCAAACCATACTCTTCTATGTAAGAAAAAGACACTCATTTACAGACAGCTGTTTTGGGGTTCTCTTCTATGTAAGAAAAAGACACTCATTTGCAGACAGCTGTTTCGGGGTTCTTGACTCTTATGAGCGCAGAGCAGGGTCCTGGTTGGCTAGAAGAGAGGCTACAGATGTACTGTAGGTCTAGAGAGGTGCTATATACATTTTTTTTCTACTGAAATATGCCACTAAACACTTTCACAACATATAGCTGCAGAAGTGAGCTGAGAATATATTTTTCTTTTTCTACTGAAATATGCCACTAAAGGCTTTTCAACATAGCACTTGCACCCCAAGAACAAATTGCTGGAATGACAGAGCTGTATAATGGCTATTTGGATCCCCAAATAATCTATCCCTGCACTTGTAAATTACTTTTCTGGCACTGTCTCTAGGGCCTTCTGACATCTCCCCCTGCACTAAGATGCTGTCAAATGATTCCTCTTCATCCTTTCCCTGCACATGAATAATTTTTTCTGTTTTTATTCACAATGAGGTTTTTCCTATTGCTATCCCTAGCGCCTTCTCACGTCTGTCCCTGCACTCCGAACGCTGGAAAATGTCTGAATCCAAGATGGCCACCGTATTTATAGGGCTGTGACATCACAGGGCTGGCTGGCTGCTGATTGGCTGCATGCATGGCATTATGGGCCATCCCGCCTTACTAGAGTTCTTTGCCCCATGTCCTCACGCGTGTAGCTGCCATTTAAGGAAAAATTGTGATTCGTTACCACGAAGCGCAAGGAAATTCAGATTGGTTGCGAATCAAATTTTTCCTGAAATACGGATCGAATTCCACTTCATCAACTTCGATTCTCTCATCTCTAGCTATTTTTTCTTGTGGAGACCACCAGTTGATACAGGGAGTCTTATATGCCATGCAATGAAAAGAATCACATAACAGCTGTCTGCAGATGGTTGTCTTTTCCTTGTTGAAATCCCAAGCTCAAAGATGTGTTAAAGGGCCAGACATTGACTTACAAGTGCCTCCATAGGTGGTGATAAAGAGGCAGCTATTGTGCTTCTGGTTCAAAGAGAATTGACATATCCATTTTACCAGGGATCATTGCCTGGCCTATAAATCTTTCTATATCAGCTCCACAAGGAGAAATAGTACCTCCCCTGAACTAGCAAATAATGCAATTATACACACTAGGCAGCTATATAGACTAAGGATCCATGTGAGATACACACACACATAGACACTATATACTGTATGTAATGTTTGTACAATTTTAATGGGGGACTAGTGAAATTACAATGACAGAGGAAGAATTAAACATCACAACATACCACTAAACAGTGTCCATAAATACTACGATCCTAACCCTAAAATATTGCTATTGCAGTGTACAAAAACATACAGTATGCATGGTGTGCATCGTTCTTCCTTTGGCTGGAATAAAACAGTGAGGCGGTTAGTGAGTGAAGCCAAATGGAAATGCATAAATCACACTGCCATATAGGGAGCAAAAATTGCCACTGTTCTATGCATAAATATTACTGCTATTCAGTTTGTATCTTTTGAGCATTTATCTATGTACAGATAATACTGAAAACAATCTGATTGTTGTTCATAAACTAAGTGTGTGTCAAGTTAATGGGATAAATCTTGTAGTTTTAACAAATTTTCACTAATTTTTCACTGTTCTGATTGCCACTAAACACTGAGTAATGGAGGAATCAGGATTATGGTTGGTATGATAATTTGCCCCTACTACCGTAAATACCTGATATTTCAGGAAAAACATATACATAGCATCTGTAACCAGCATGCATTTAATACTATTATATAAAGCTACAGTTTCCCTTATATTCTGAAGTTTATCTCATACTTTACTTTTATTTTATAATTCAATATAAGAACTCAGTCAGAAAGTAAAGTTTGATGAAGTATCGTGAATTGTCAGATACATATTATATCATTATACCTGTGAACTTTAGTGTTTGCATTTCCCATTGAAACTGATGACATTAACCCCCCTCAATGACATTTGGATATAATGCAGAAAAAAATGAAGTTACACTCTGCTGGCTATATAACAAGATGAAAGATTCATGAGTTGGCATTTTGCTTAACACGTATACGCTTTACTATCAGGTATTGATAAGGACAGAAGATCATATTGCAATTCTGGGAGCATAAAACAAGATTTATTTAAAGGAATGACAATGAGATAATGTAGAGACCAGGTATAGGGTGGCCCCAAGGCTAACCTGGGTCACCCAGACCACCATCGAGGTGTCACCATGTGCTGCTGCTCTCTGGAAGGGATAGTAAGGCGTGGTGCACCTCAATAGGAAATAAGTCCAGAGAGTCAGGGTCTGAAGTAAACCAGTGTTCTTCTTTACTGGAGGAACTTAAGTGCAAAACAATACAGGCAAGGCATAGGGCTGCCTTCTCCAGTCTCCTTCCTGGCAGAAGAAGGGTTTGATGCTGAGGAAAGGCCTGAGTTAGCGGCCCCTCTCTCTCTCGCTCTCTATCTCTCTCTCAGAAGGCTGGTACCCTGGCCAAGGGGCTGGTAGCCCAGGATGTGTGGCTCACTCATCTGGCCGGGCCTCTGGTCAAAGGGCTTATGATCCAGGGTCTGTAGCAGGGCATCTCCATCTCAGCATTTTCTTCTGGTCACTTGTGCAGACTGGCAGAGTCTTTTCTACTAAACACTTACCTCTATCAGCAGACCACTAGGAACTTTAACTGCTCTCCTTATATACAGTCTAGCTGACCCAGAATGTTCTAGTAGGAGGGATGGAGTGGACAATCAAAGCCTAAACAGAAACTTTGCAATCCAGTCTGTCATAAACTTGTATAGTGTTTCAACACAAGTCTATGGGAATAATTAAGCAGTTTTTCCAGACAAAAACAAGTCTTCAGACGTAATGCCTTATTCACATAATCAGTGTTCAGTCGCTGTTTTCCATCAGTGATTTTGAGCTAAAACCAGGTGCATATCTTTCCGTATACCTTGAAAATCACTGACCAAAACACTGGCGTGTGGATTAGGCTTCGGGTCCATTCACACGTCCGTTTTTTCTTTCCTGATCTGTTCTGTTTTTTGCAGAACAGATCAGGACCAGATCTGGACCCATTCATTTTCAATGGGTCCTGGAAAAAATCGGACAGCACAATGTGTGCTGTCCGTTTCCGTTGTTCCGTTCCGCATGTCCGTTTAAATATAAAACATGTCCTATTCTTTTCCGCAAAATTCGGATCCTGGTACAATACAAAGTCAATGGATCCGCAAAAAACGGAAGACATTCGGATGTCATTCCGTATGTCATCCGTTTTATGCGGAATCCGTTCCTGGAATCACATAACAATTTTTTTAGTTTATTTTTTCAATTTTTTTTCAAAGAAATCCAAACAACTTTATTTGATTATTGAAATTTATACATGTTTCCGTTTTTTGCGGATCCGCAAAAAACAGATGACATACGGATGACATACGGAAACATTTTCAGGAACAACGGATCCGCAAAAAACGGACCGAAAATCGGGATATAGGAAAATACTGACGTGTGAATGTAGCCTTAAACAGAGCAAATGGTCATTTTTTTCTCTCCAAAACTTTGTACGGTCCCTTATAGTAACTGTGGGAGATTTCTAATTTTTCAGTGCATAGATACAAAGTCCCAAAGTCTCTCTCAGTATTAGCTGGCTGTGCATTAAAACTTTCCACAGTAGAGGGCTGATATAGAGGGCAACATAAATCACATTGCAAGTTAACCCTTTAAAGTGCAATAATAATGCTTTGCATAGTACCAATATGCGCAAATGTCCATAGTCCAAAGTATCCATGCTCCAGGGCACTACAATAATAACTTACATAAAATCTAGTTATACTTTAAATTGTGTTCCCTCAGGGGTAAAGCAGACATATGTAAGGTTGTAGTTTGCACAGCTCTAGGATCATAGCTAGATGAGAGGGTACATCCATACAGTGCCTTGCAAAAGCTTTTAACCTATTCCGCTTTGGATTTTTCCTGTTTTGTTCGATTACAACCTGGAATTGTTACGTTTGTACCAAACATAGTGGGGATCAATTACTATTCTGAAATACACGTAAATTAGGTATACTTCAGGCACAGATGGCGGCACAATGGTTAGTTGCGCCACTATCTGCGACTTTACCCGGCTCATGCCAGGTCTAAAATTGTGGGCTGGTGTGGGTGAGGAGGGTCCATCAGGCCCGTCTCATTCATCATTTTCTATGCATGTTTTAGGTGTAGAAAATAGTCTAAATGTAAGACAGCTCGGAAGCTGTCTTACATTTAGAACTGACGCAGGATGCGCCAAACTAAGGGAGAGGCCTGCGTCTCTTCATAACTTCGGCGAAACCGCTGCCAGCTATGGGGCTTTATTAAGAACGGTGTCTAAAATGCCAGTCTTAATAAATGTGCCCCAGTGATTCCTATTAACATCAAATATTTCAATTTTGGTCTCATTTGACCAGGGAACCTTCTTCCATGTGTTTACGGAGTCTGTGGCATGCATTTGGGGAACTCCAGATGTGTTCTTATGTTTTTCTTTAAACAATGGATTTTTTGCTGATCACTCTTTCATAAAGCCCATCTGTGGATTAAACAGGTTATGCTGGTCCTATAAACAGATATATCCATGTCTACTGTGAATCTCTGGAGCTTATTCAATTGGTTTATCTGTTGAATTTCTTATTAATGCCCTCCTTGCCTGGTCTGTGCAATTTGGTGGGGGCTTCTTTTGCCAGGTGTTTATTTGTGCCATATTCTTTCTATTTTGTTATAATGGATTTATAATGGTTATTTTATAACCCTGATGACACAGAAATAGGTATTTTTAACTTAATATCCATACAAATTATTTATAGAATGTTTGGCTGTTTTTCTTTCATTTTTGCAGTACTATACCGCTAAATATTAAATACAAAATATTGTCCCTCTGAAGCTCTCAACACAAAGAGATAAAACAATAGACAGGGATCTCATTGTGCTGCTGTGACGGGAAGATTTTATGTGCAAGTTAATCTTCATTATTAATAGTAGATTAAGTATTGTCATAACAGTTAACCTCTTTTACCCCAGGCCAGTTTTCACCAAATCTGACATGTGTCACTTTATGTGGTAATAACTTAGGAACTCTTTTATTTATCCAAGCCATTCTGAGATTGTTTTCTCATGACACATTGTACTTCATGACAGTCATAAATTTGAGTCAATATATTTCACCTTTAATTATGAAAAATCCCAAATTTACAAAAAAAATGAAAAATTTGCAATTTTCTAACTTTCTATTTCTCTGCTTTTAAAACAGAAAGTGATACCTCATAAAATATTTATTACTTAACATTCCCCATATGTCTACTTTATGTTTGCCAGTTCAGACAATAACCCGTCTTCAGGTCTTATGTGTTTGGGGTGGCAAATTCCAATTAACAATGTCAGAGGTAACCACCCTTAAAGGGATTCTGTCACCTCCCCTCAGCCAAAAAACTATTTAAAAGCAGCCATGCAGCACAGCTTACCTGGATTAGGCTGTGCTCTTTTATCTTGAAATCCGTCCAGCAGTTACTTCAAAAAACGACTTTGATCAATAAGGAAATGCGTCCTGAAGGTGCCCAGAGGGGCGTTTTTTTCTTCCTAGTGAGCCCAGTACCGCCCCTCTTTCAGTGCCCAGCCCGCCTTCCTTGTATTTTCTAACCGCCGCCCCCAGCCTGCCACAGCCTCCCCTCCCTCTCCTCCCCCTCCCTCACGCCGAACGAAGTCTCGCACAGGCGCAGTACCCACTGAGGGCTGCGCCTGTGCGATCATCAGGAGACTGAGGGCGGCAGCTTCATCTTCGTCACTGGGCATGCGCCGAGCCCAGTGACGTCCGATGCTCGCTCTTCCCTCAGTCAGCAGGGAAGAGCGAGCATCGGAAAAGATTTGTATTTTCCGAAAAGATTTGATTAGATCCAAATTTATTTGTGGAGAATCGCATTAAAAACAGCTATTTCCTGGCTGTAGAGAGCCTGTATAGTGGTGTAGAACACTGTGCCTTGCAGTAAAAGGCATAGGGAGTCTGCTGTGGTAGTGAAATAATACTGTGAGTCAGTATGACATGCAGATGACAGGCGTCACGCTTAGAATTACTGCACACTTTACTTATTTGGGCAGACACGGGGCAAAAACTGACCAAATAATTCAAATATGAACTCATCCTTACAGGTCAATGTTAGCGCCAGGTATAAAGAACCGTGCATAGACCCAAGATTCTACTATAGTGTGAAAAAGCGCACTCCTTTTACACCGTCGTCAGCTGATTCCACATAGATGTCTACAGAATCTGTTCTATTAAAAGCTTATACAAGTAGAGCCCCCTTGACAGAGTGGAGAGGGTGTCAGCAGTAAGTTTGTGTTGACATCACAAATTATTTTGCCCTTCCTCACAATAACAATTACCCAGAAAAAAACAAATACTGTCTGTTGAGCATCCACCTTCACTCGGTCAGCATTTGGTCAGTAATCCAGTAATAAGTATTGCTAAAGCCCCAAAAAAGATCCAAAACAGAGACGACACGTGAATGGAATATTTGCATACCTTCTGTGTTTTGTACCCACTCCTGCTTTTAGCTACCAAATCATAAGCCAATTCTGATGCAAAATAGGGACCATGTCATACAGGCCTTATAGCTGAAACATAGACAGAATCTGTTGTGCGTCTCATTTTTCCTTCCTTCTGAAAGATCAGAAGAAAAGGTCAAATAAATGATGTCAGTCAGGCCAAAAAGGCAAAATAGTGGCCCAGTCATGGAGTGGTGGAAGAACAGCATGAGAAGCCCACAGAGTGACCCAATGACAGAGTGGTGAGGTGACAGCAGCATGAGGAGACCACAGAGTGGTGAGGTAGCAGCAGCATGAGGAGACCACACAGTGGCCCAGTGACATAGTGTTGAGGTGGCAGCAGCATAAGGAGACCACAGAGTGGCCCAGTGACATAGTGTTGATGTGGCAGCAGCATGAGGAGACCACAGAGTGGTGATGTGGCAGCAGCATGGGGAGATCACAGAGTAGTGAGGTAGCAGCAGCATGAGGAGACAACAGAGTGGTGAAGTGGCAGCAGCATGAGGAGACCACAGAGTGGCCCAGTGACATAGTGGTGAGATGACAGCAGCATGAGGAGACCACAGAGTGGTGAGGTAGCAGTAGCATGAGAAGACCACAGAGTGGCCCAGTGACAGAGTGGGGAGGTGGGGGGCAATACCAATACAGATGAAGATTGTGGGTGGCAGTAGGAGCCCCTGGCAGCATGTGTGGCATCAGGCAGATGGCAGCATTAGAATAGTAGCTGAAGCAGGTAGCCAGAACAAACAGGTTTCTTTAGTCAAAGTGTAGGTGTGGCACCATGGATGATCTAGAGTGATGCATCAGGCACTGGTGTTTGAAAATCCTGGCTGATCTATGCCTGATTCATCTTCACAAAGGTCAGTTTCTCCATGGACAGGCAAGTTCTCCTTGGGGTAACTATGGCCCCCACTGCACTAAACACCCTCATTGATGCTACACTGCTGGCCGGGCAGGAAAGCTTATCCAGGGCATACTCGGCCAGTTGCGGCCACAGATCGAGTTTGGCTGCCCAGTACTCCAGGGGATCTTCGATGTGGGGTGGCAGAGTGCACTCCAAGTATGCCACAACCTGCTGGTTCAGGTTCTACTCTATGTCTAGCTACTGCTGGTGAGTAGTTTCTTCAGTAGGCGGGTGAAGAAAACAGCTCCTCAGTGACTCTAGACTTAAGTTGCTGCTGATGGAGCTGATACTCCCCCCCCAACCTCCACCCAGCCCCCATGGCAGTGTGACTTGAGCACAGAGGGCCCCCCCGGTCAGACATGCGTGAGTATGGGCAATGGCACACATAGGTAGTGGTCAACGGACTACATAGGATGTCTTGATAGTAGTTCAGTTTGTGCTCCCTCTCAGCGGGTTAAAAAAGGCCCCCATTTTTGACCATTAGTGAGGGTCTAACATGGTGGAGAGCCAGTAGCCATGCTGAATGGTGACAATTCAGCTGTCACTACGCAAGCAACTGTGCATGTATCGGGCCATTTCTGCAAGTGACTCGGAGGGACTCCCAGTCTCCATCTCCACTGCATACTGCCACGGTGTGCCTAAGTCATCTGCCTCGTATTTCTTATTGCCCTGTAGCTCCTCCGGCTGCTCTTGCTCTTCCTCTCAAGTCAAGGGTGTAGAAAAACCACCCATTTCTCTATGCATTGCTTGTGCTCGAATATCCTCCTCCTTATCCTCCTTCTTCTTCTCTAGTTCAGCCCCCACAGGGCTCATGTGGCCGTGAGATGTAGTCCCCATATCTCCTTTCCCATGGCCAGCCAGATTTAGCAGCATCTGTTCCAGGACATAAATCAGTGGAATGACGTTGTTCATTCCGTAGTCCTGGCAACTGACAAATAAATTGGCCTCCTCAAAGGGCCTGAGCAAACGGCAGGTGTCACGCATCAGCTGCCATTGGCTAACGTCGAAGTTACACAGGGGAGTATCTCTGTCTTCCTGTATCATCAAGAAATTGCTTATGGCCTTTCTCTATTCATATAATTGGTCCAACCTATGAAGGGTGGAATTCCAACGGGTGAAAACGTTGCATATCAGTCTATGTTGGGGGACGCCTTTCTGCCGCTGCAGCTCAAGGAGGGTGTGTTTTGCAGTGTATGAGTGGCTGAAGTGCATGCAAAGTTTCCTGGCCATTTCCTTGCAGATGGAGTGAAGACTTCAGGAATCGCCTAACAGACAGATTGAACAGCAGGGAGCATGGCTCAGCTTTCCTTGACGCAGCACCAACACCATATTCTTCCAGTTGTCGGTCACCATGGTTCAGATTTTGAGTTGTCGAGAAGAAAGCCATGATTCGATTTCTTGAAGGACGCGGAGCAGTTCATCCCTTGTGTGACAAATTAGGTGCAGAACAGCATGACACTGCCATGCCTTGCACATGTGGTATGCTGGAGGAGCACTGTGAATTGTCCCTGCAGTGGAGGCTGAGGATTCAGTTAAGGATGAGGAGGCAGAGGTGGACATTGTCACCGGACCAACGATGTGGGAACGTAGAGGCGGAAGTGTCGTCACCTGGCCAAGTTGCTGGTGTGGCTGGGCAGGAACCACATTCACCCAGTGGGCCATAAAGGACATGTATTGTCCTTGACAGTAGTTACATCTCCACACTTCGGCGCTGCCGGGCACTTTGGCAGACACCGACAGGCTCAAGGACTGGCCCACCTTCTGTTCTACATATGTGTGCAGGTCTGGTACTGCCTTTTTAGTAAAGAAATGACAGCTTGGAATTCTCCACCTCGGCTCAGCACAAGCCATCAGTTCTCTGAAAGGTGCAGAGTCCTCCACTTGGAAAGGGAGGGACTGCAGCACCAGCAACTTGTCCAGGAGCACATTCAGCTGCTTCGCTGTTGGATGAGTACAAGCATACTGTTGTCTCTTGGGAATCGCTTTGGTGATCGATTGCTGACAGAATGACTGATGAGGATTAGGCGGAGCAGGAGCATCAGGATCAGCAGATGATGGGAAGGACAGACAGCTCCCTTCGTCAGAGGTGGTGGAGCCTTGACTGCATGAAATTAGTTGTGTGCCACTGGGTGGTGCAGCGATTGTTGCGGCAGGCTGGACCACCACATCGGAGCCACGGTTCTCCCAGGTCACTTTATGGTGACACTGCATGTGTTGACACTTGGCCATGGTGGCAACATTGGCACTCTGGCCGCACTTCACCTTCTGCCCACAAATTCGGCAAATGGCCATGTTCACCCCCTCCGACAGCCTAACATAAAATTGCCACACCATCCAGTATGGGATTTTCTCCCCAACACTCCACGCTGACTTCCTGCTACCACTGCCTCCATTAACCCATGCACCTCTACTTTCCAGGCCGATAGGCTCCTGCGAAGCGGATGGTCTACCCTAGGCAAGTTTGCGTCCCAACCTCCCACTGCTGATTCACAGCCACGCTACAACCTTGCTGGCTCAGCCGCTGCCTCACACGCAAGCTGCCACCCTCTTTTCCTAAAGACGATGAATCCCTTCTTCACCCTGATCTGATGTCACTTGTGACGAAGACCGAGTGAACCATTCAAGCACCGCTGGGTTGCTTGTCAAGAGATGACCGCTAGAGGACATTGGGAGCTCAGGCCTCTCGCTGCAACTCCTGCTGCCACCACCCCTCCTTCTTCTGCCTGCGATAGAAACATTTTGGCAACTGCCTGTTCCCTTTGAAGGACCTGTCACCTGTCTGTCTGACATACTGTATAATAAAATAAAAATATTTTTTTTCCCCTTCAATACACCCAGTAAATTACTGTAGTACAATGTAACTTCACTGCAGAACGGCAATTAAGACGTTTTTTTTTTTCTATTACTACACCCTAACAAAAGAAATATAACAATCACAATTCACCGCAGAATGGCTAATGGGACGTACGTATATTTCCTTTTAATACACCACATACCGGTAAATGGCTGTAGTACAATGTAACAGCACAGCTGAACAGCAATTAAGATATATATATTTTTTTATTCTGATTAATAAACCCCCCCAAAAAAAAAAATTCACAGCAGAACGGATAATAGTAAGTAAGTCTAGTTCACTTCAATACACCCCGTGAATGGCTGATGGGACGTATATACAGTGGATATAAAAAGTATACACACCCCTGTTAAAATGTCAGGTTTCTGTGATGTAAAAAAATTAGACAAAGATAAATCATTTCAGAACTTTTTCCACCTTTAAGTTGACCTATAAACTGTACAACTCAATTGAAAAACAAACTGACATTTTTTAGGTGGAGGAAAGAAAACAAAAACAAACTAGAAAACATAAGTGTGCACACCCTCTTATAACTGGGGATGTAGCTGTGTTCAGAATTAAGAAATCACATTCAAAATCATGTTAAATAGGAGTCAGCATACACCTGCCATCATTTAAAGTCCCTCTGATTAACCCCAAATAAAGTTCAGCTGCTCTAGTTGGTCTTTCCTGAAATTTTCTTAGTTGCATCCCACAGCAAAAGCCATGGTCCACAGAGAACTTCCAAAGCATCAGAGGGATCTCATTGTTAAAAGGTATCAGTCAGGAGAAGGGTACAAAAGAATTTCCAAGGCATTATATATACCATGGAACACAGTGAAGACAGTCATCATCAAGTGGAGAAAATATGGCAAAACAGTGACATTACCAAGAACTGGACGTCCCTCCAAAATTTATGAAAAGACGAGAAGAAAACTGGTCTGGGAGGCTACCAAGAGGCCTACAGAAACATTAAAGAAGCTGCAGGAATATCTAGCAAGTACATGTGACAACAATGTGACAACAATCTCCTGTATTCTTCATATGTCTGGGCTATGGTAGAGTGGCAAGACGAAAGCCTTTTCTAACGTAGAAAAACATCCAAGCCAGGCTACATTTTGCAAAATCACATCTGAAGTCTCCCAAAAGCATGTGGGAAAAGGTGTTATGGTCTGATGAAATCAAGGTTGAACTTTTTGGCCATAATTCCAAAAGATATGTTTGGCACAAAAACAACACTGCACATCACCAAAAAAACACCATACCCACAGTGAAGCATGGTGGTCGCTGCATCATGCTTTGGGGTTGTCCAAGTTATATTTTTATCCTCAGGATAGTACATCAATATCAGATCGGCTGGCATCCGACACCCCTGCCGATCAGCTGTTTGAAGAGAAGGAGCGCACCGTGCCAGCGCTGCCTCCTCTTCATTGTTTACCTGCTCGCCGTTGCATCTGCAGAGGTGAGCAGTTGTAATTACACCCAAGCCATGCAATTTATTTCAATGGTACGGATCACTCCTATACAAGTGTAACAACTTTGACAACCACTTTAAACTAGAGGGAATTATGAACTGTTCCAAATACCAGTCAATATTGGCACAAAAACTTCAGGCTTCTGCTAGAAAGCTATACATGAAGAGGAACTTCATCTTTCAGCATGACAACGACCCAAAGCATACATCCAAATCAACAAAGGAATGGCTTCACCAGAAGAAGATTATAGTTTTGGAATGGCCGAGCCAGAGCCCCGACCTAAATCCGATTAAAAATCTGTGGGGTGATCTGAAGAGGCCTGTGCACAGGAGATGCCCTTGCAATCTGACAGATTTTGAGTGTTTTTGCAAAGAAGAGTGGGCAAATCATGCCAAGTCAAAATGTGCCATGCTGATAGTCACATACCAAAAAAGACTGAGTGCTGTAATAAAATCAAAAGGTACGTCAACAACTGACATTTTAACAGGGGTGTGTAGAATTTTTATATCCACTGTATATTTCCTTTTAATACACCATGTAAATGGCTGTAGTACAATGTAACCTAACCGCTGAACGCCAATTACGACATATATATATTTTTTCTGATTAATAAAATCCCTCCCAAAAAAAAAATCATTGCCGAACGGATAATAGAAAGTAGGTTTGTTTCCCTTCAATACACCCCGTAAATGGCTGTAGTACAATGTAACTTCAACGCTGAACGGCTGTATCACACAGAACTTACACTCCAATTTGTTGGAATTAGTGATGAATCATATAGTGCAAACAACCTAAAAGCAGCAGTACAACTGCAATTTGGATCCCCAATTAGTGCAGCAAGGTGTAAAAGAATTGCTCCTATTACCCAGGCTGTACACTCTCCTATTGCACCCTGTTCTCCATTTATAGTGTAGCTGATGCCTCCCTATACTTTCCCTACACCTTGAATAATCTTAAACTGAACTTCTAAATCGATTTTTCAGCACAATAAAGTGTTTCCTAGTACTGTCCCTAGCGCCTGCTGACGTCTTTTCCTGCACTAAGTTCACTAGAAAATGGCAGAATCCAAGATGGCTGAGGCTATTTATAGGGCTCTGACATCACAGGGATGGCTGCTGATTGGCTGCATGCATGGTATTCTGGGTGATCCCTCATTCCCAGAGTACTTTGCTCCATGTCCTAACATGTGCAGAATTTTTCCTGAAATTCGGATCTAATTCCATTTCAGCAACTTCGATTCGCTCATCTTTAGATGTGACGCCTAAATCTCATGGCCACCTGCGGTCTGAGTAAGATGAACTAGTAGATATGTAGGATGAGGACATAAATGCCCAGAATTTTATGCACAAATAGGTGGTTTATCTGCCCAAGCGACAGGAGAGGAGCATGAAGAGCATAAGGGTGGCAACGAAGACAATGCAGGTGACCCCAACAGACCGTGGTAGTATGCAGTGGAGATGGAGGCAGGAGGGCCCTCCAAGTCCCTTGCATAAATGGCCAGATGCAAGCTTTCTTGTTTTTGTAATGACAGCCGCATTGTTTGGATTCAGCACAGGGATGACTACTGGCTATAACATTTTTAGTTTAAAAAATCATTTATTTGGTTTTTGAGATTAAGTAAGCGAAAAAACTTACAAAGTGAAATATTTCAAAAGAAATACAGAAAGGAAAATAGGTAATCGAGGCATATACACATTTGTTCAATTATCAGCATATTCATAATAGATGAAGTTCCATCAAATTCGGGTGAGAGCAACATACATCAGAGAAGGACCCGCACTTCTAGTGGGCATCGACATGGTAACTATAATGAGATACTGTAGCGAATATCAGAGGCATAGGAGGAGGACAGCCAAGGTTCCCATACCTTCTCAAAAGTACAGAATGTATCGGTGCGTATGGCTGACAATTTTTCACATTGGAGAATTTTATTAATCCTGTCAAGCACCATTTGGAAGCAAAGAGTATCAGTACGCCACTTGAAAGCTATGTGGATCCTGGTGGCCATCAATATGTGTTGTGAAAGTTTAAACTTGGCAAATGTCAACCAATGTGGTTTATCACCTAGTAGACACAAGGGTAGCGTCATAGACTATAACATTTTTAGACCCTCGCTACCAGTCAAAAATGGGGACATTTTTTAGACCTTCTCAGAGGGATGCAAAAATGGACTACTATAGAAACATGCTGTGTAGTCAGTTGGTCACTGTCTATGAGCACCATCATCCATCCTTAGAAAGCTTTGACCGGGGGGACCCTCTGAGCTCACGTTCCATTGCCATGACTGGTGGGGGGGCTGGAGCAGCACCAGCTCCATAAGCATTACTAATGTCTGGAGTCTCTAATAAGAAGTTTTCTTCAGACACCTTCTAAAGAAATCAACCAGCAGCAGCAGAAATTAGACATGCAGCAAAATCTCATCCAAGAGGTGGTGGCATACTTGGACTGCTACCTGTCACCCATGATCCAAGATCCCCTGGACTACTGGGCATGCATACTTGAAGTGTGGCTGCATCTGGCTGAGTTTGCCATTGGCACACGTTCAGTGCTGTAAGGGGCATAGTTACCCCTAATGCCCCTTTCACAAGGGCGAGTTGTCCACGCGGGTGCAATGCGTGATGTGAACGCATTGCACCCGCACTGAATCCTGACCCATTCATTTCTATGGGGCTGTGCACATGAGCGGTGATTTTCACTCATCACTTGTGCGTTGCGTGAAAATCGCAGCATGCTCTATATTTTGCGTTTTTCACGCAACGCAGGCCCCATAGAAGTGAATGGGGCTGCGTGAAAATAGTAAGCATCCGCAAGAAAGTGCGGATGGGGTATGATTTTCACGCATGGTTCGTAGGTGACAATCGGGATGGGGACCCGATCTTTATTTTTTTCCCTTATGACATGGTTATAAGGGAAAATAATAGCATTCTTAATACATGCTAAGTAATATAGGGATGGAGGGGTTAAAAAATAATAAACAAATTTAACTCGCCCCATCCACTTGATCGCGTAGCGGATCTCCTCTTCTTTCTTCTTTTTTCAGGACCTCGCTATAGGGCCTTTGATGATGTCACTGCGCTCATCACATGGTCCATCACACGGTCCACCGCCATGGTGATGGGCCATGTGATGAGCGCAGTGACATCATCAAAGGTCCTTTAGCCAGGTCCTGAAGAAAGAAGAGGAGATTCGCTACGCGACCAAGTGGATGGGGTGAGTTTAAATTTGTTTATTATTTTTAACCCCTCAATAGACATTTTACTAAGCATTCTGTATTAAGAATGCTATTATTTTCACTTATAATTATGTTATAAGGGAAAATAATAAAATCTACAGAACACCTAACCCAATTCCGAACTTCTGTCAAGAAGTCTAGGTTCGGGTCTGGGTACCAAACATGTCGATTTTTCTCACGCGCGTGCAAAACGCATTCAAACGCTTTGCATTCACGTGGAAAAATCACGCATTTTCCCGCGACGCACCCGCATCCTATGCGGCCCTCACACGCGTCGCCCGTGTGAGAGAGGCCTAAGAAAACTGGTCTTTCCTCCTAAAATGTTGAGAGACTAACCTTTATAAAGATGAATCAGGTGTGGATCTACCGGGATTCCCAGACGCCGGTGCCTGATACAACAGAATAGATTCTGCCACAAGTGATCAAACTGTAGTGTAATGACACACTTGAATATTGTGCAAAATGGATTTACTTCTGGCCATGTGCTGATGCTGCCACCTGCCTGCTGCCTCTACTGCTATTCCTACAAAAAGGCTTTTTGGCCTACTGATATGTACATGTTATATTTTTACAAATATATCCATACCACTGGCCCTGGCTATCACTCTGGTGTTGTCTTTTGCTACTACTGTGATTTGCCACCATCTTGTGCTGTATGCCACTGCAGCTGCCCCCCCTCCCCACTCTGTCAAGCGGCCACTCACTGTTACTGCCACTGCTGCCGACTCCTCTGCCGGCTGAATTATGAGGCCAGTATTGTCCCTGTTTGGTCGTGTTCACATCACCATTCATATTTCTGATCCGACAGAACAGAAAAAAAAAATGAGCACAGCCTTACTGCCACTGCTTCTGCCCCCACTTCACACTATGTCATGGGGCCACTACTGTCATTGGTAGTACTTGAATCTTGGGGTATTGCAAGGGTAATTCCACTGTGATAAATTAGCCCTGACGCTAACATTGACCAAACAGGGGCTGTTGCTGACATGGGATAATGGCATCTGAAGGGTTAAAAATCTGCAAATGAAACAGGGATGATGGTGAAATATAATTACCATCATTCAAGTTAAACAGGTTTCCCAGCAGTTCATTATTGATAGCTTATCCTTAGTATAGGTAGTCATTATTAGATTTGTAGGGGTCCGACATCCGCCGATCAGCTGTTTGAAGAGCTTATGGCTGTCTGGTGAGCGTTGTGGCTGCCTCATAGCTTACCAAGTACAGCAGTTTACATTGTATATTCACTTGAATGGGACTGAGATGCATAGAGGCCATCTGACCAATAAATGTGACGTCACTAGCCTAGGAAGAGACCGCACTGGTTGTCACAGCCTCTTCAAACAGAGAATTGGTAGCTGTGCCAGGATTTAGACCCCCACTGACAGGGTTGCCAATCAGAATATTAATTTTTTCTGTACATGTACCAAAATCACAGACAGCCAACATTTTTTTTTTACTGACAACTTGAAAAAAACATAATGAAGGATAATGTGTATAAGTAATACATGTCCATAGCTCAATATACTGATAAGAACTCATTACCAGCATTTACTGTGAGCTGCAAAATGTTGAAAATTACCACCAAGATAGCATAGTCAAGTGACACCAGCCTCAAAAAACTCATGTACATGTCAGTAAAAAAATTGCCTATTTTTATGGACTGTCCATAAATTGTCAGATATTAATGATCTACTGTATCCTGAGTATAGGCTGTTAATATTCTACTTCTGGAAAACCCCTCTAAATGGAAACTGTATAAACTAGCATTGTTAGTAAAAACAAACTTCACAAGTATAAATGGTTGCACTCACATGTTGCTTTTTGCAGCACGAAAAGCTGAGTAAATGTTTATTTTGTTAAACCAGCAGAAGAAAACAAAAACATCCCGAGCCATTGTACAGAACCTGTCAGGTTTACTGGTGAGACACATAAGATCACAACATGATGGATCTCACTGCCAGTCTCTTATTTAGTACAATGTAGAACGGTGCTGCTTTTTGTGCTGCTTGTTCCTACCTTGTAGCGTTATCCATGTGCAACACTATGAGTGGTCCACATTAATCATATTTGGGTAAGAAAAGTTTGCAAGTGCTCTCATTCTACTGGTCCTGCTTAGTCCTTTGCCAAGTGATATATTATGATTTATGCAGTCACTAAGTGCGAAGAGGAAAAAAAGTTTACTTTAAAAACTGTCCTTTTGTAAACTTTGCCTGATTTTCATGTCTTGTGGCACGCTCTTCCAACTTCTTTATAAATACTTAGAACAAATTCCGGTTTTATAAGTCTGATATTATCATAATAGCCGTGCACGTGACTGACTATTTTGGGCGGTTGCTTTATGTGCAGCTCTGCTATTGAAAATAATTGGACCCATTAAACACTGTGGCCTAAGGAACGCCTGAGGTTATAGCACTCAAGAGACCTGGCAGGATTTTGCTAACAGTCTAGATTCCCATGCTGAATCTCAGCTTGAGATTCAAATCTCTGATGGCAGATAGTGCTCAAGAACTTTTTCATATTGTAGTTTTCATCTTGATGATGAGCGCAAGATACATTTATCACCAAGTAACAGAATATTTTTTATATGCATGTGTGCACAGAAAAAGAAATCAACGTGATCGGCCTCTAATGGTGACATTGACCTTTGTTCACAAAAAAATGTAGCTCAGTTTATCAATACTTTTAGATGCCTTATATTTTAGTCTATTGTATTTTTTCTAATTATCATTTATTCATTATGTTGTACAAAAAGAGGGAAATTACTATCATGCAATGGAGATCAACTGTGATCAAGTGAGCAGTGCAGTTACCAAACCTTTTCATGAAAATACTGTTGTCATGTACTGGTCAGTAGTGTATATTGTCGTCATGTACTGGTCAATAGTAGATTCGAGAAGACACCTGGATGTTCGGGTTCGACGGGTTCGGCCGAACTTCACAAAAAAGTTTGAGTTCGGAACCCGAACTTGACCCGGACTTCACCCCCAACCCCATTGAAGTCAATGGGGACCCAGACTTTTGAGCACTAAAATGGCTCTAAAAATGTAATGGAAAGGGCTAGAGGGCTGCAAATGGCATAAAAATGTGGTTAAGAGTATGGCAAGTGCTCTGCAAACAAATGTGGATAGGCAAATGACTTCAAATAACATAAAATACGTAAAAATATAAAATAATAATCTTGATCTAGGAGGACGAGGTCCATATGGAGTAGGAGGTTGAGGAGGCAGTGGATGTGGCGGTGTAGGTGGAAGCGGCAGTGGAGAAGGAGGAGGTAGCCTACACAGTTTTTTTTTTGTTTTGTTTTTTGTTTAAATTAGGTACACCCCAAAACATTGGGAAATATAACCTGTGATAACCCCCTCCAGCCACGCTAAACACACGTTCAGACAATACACTGGCTGCAGGGCAGGCCAGCACCTCTAAGGCATAAAGGGCAAGCTCAGGCCATGTGCCCAATTTGGAGACTCAGAAGTTGAAGCGGGCAGACCCGTCATTCAGTACGTGTAGGTGTGTGCACACATACTGCCCCACTATGTCGCACATCCCCGTTATGTTCACGATTCAATTGGATATCTTCTCTATCAACTTTTGATATTCTTTTCTGCGTTCACCATGTTGATCACGGTTAGCGGCGAATCAGGGTTCGACGCTGGAGAGGGAGCGTGAGAAAGAGATACCAGATCCAAGGGAGGTTAATTGTTTGAAATTAAATGTGATCGAGCGGAAAAGTAGGACAAATTATTGAAACGCAAATGTGGGACAAGTGGGACGCGTCAATTGAAGAAGAATTTTTGAAATTGAATTCCCTGTCACCTATGCAGAGCAGGGGTTTGTATACGGCAAAATTGGTAAAATGTCACCTGACAATGTAAGGCTGGGTTCAGACCTGATCGTTTTACAGCGCGTTCCTACGCGCTGTAAAACGCTCAACAGGCAAGAACCAATGATTCCCTATGGGAATGGTTCTCACCTGAGCGTTTTACAGCGCGTACGATCGCGCTGTAAAACGCCCGACGCCCCAAGAAGTACATGAGCTTCTTTCGGGCGTCTTGTCGCACGTTCCCATACATAGACTTAGCGGGAACGGGCGACAATAGGCTTTCGCTTGTTCCGGAAGCCACGTATGTCAGACGCCTGTAGAATCGCGCATACAGAGCGCGACATCCCGAACGCTCAGGTCTGAACCCAGCCTTACAGACAATTTTTTTAAATTTATGTCCCTGTCACCTATGCAGAGCAGGGGTTTAATCACAGCAAAAATGGTCAAATGTCACCCAAGAATGTAACAGACAAATTAGTGAAATGTTTTTACCTGTCTACTAGGTATAGCAGGGGTATATTACACCCAAAAATTTGTGATTTCACCCGAATATGTAACAGACAAATTCATGATTTTTTCTTACCTGTCTACTAGGTATAGCAGTGGTATATCACAGCCAAAAATGTGTGATTTCACCCGAATATGTAACAGAAAAATTAGTGAAATGATATAAAATAAAATACGTACAAATTAAATTTAAAAAAAATAATCTTGATTTATGAGGTGGAGTTCCATATGGAGTAGGAGTTTGAGAAGGCGGTGGACGTAGCGGTGTAGGTGGAATCGGAGGTGGAGGAGGTAGCCAGCACAGTTTTTTTTATTTAATTTTTTTATTTTTATTAGGGTACACTCCAAAAGAGTGGGAAATATCCAAAATACAACAATGAGCAATTGAGCTGTAGTATAAAAAGGGCTGGGTAACGCCGGTATAAATGTCTATTCTACAAAAGGTTCGGACAAGTCCTGTGGGATCCATGCCTGGTTCATTTTAATGAACGTGAGCTTGTCCACATTGGCTGTGGATAGGCGGCTGCGCTTGTCTGTGATAACACCCCATGCCATGCTAACCACACGTTCAGACATTACACTGGCTGCATGGAAGGCCAGCACCTCCAAGGCGTAAAGGGCAAGCTCAGGCCATGTGCCCAATTTGGAGACCCAGAAGTTGAAGGGGGCAGACCCGTCATTCAGTGCGTGTAGGCATGTGCACACATAATGCTCCACTATGTTGCTGAAATGCTGCCTCCTGCTAAGACGTTCCATATCAGCTGGTGGTGCTGGTTGCTGTGGTGTGCTGACAAAGCTTTTCCACATTTCGGCCATGCTAACCCTGCCTTCTGAAGTGCTGGTGAAACCCCAGCTCTGTTGGCGAACTCTTCCTCATCCTCTGCCTTCGCCTTGTGCTTCCACTGTGCTCCCGTTGTCAGGTGAGAATGCCACCAGCAGCACATCTACCAGCGTGCGATTGTACTCGCGCATCTTACGATCACGCTCCAGTGACGGAATTAAGGATGGTACGTTGTCCTTGTAATGGGGATCCAGTAGCGTGGCCACCCATTAATCAGCACAAGTTAGAATGTGGGCAACTCGGCGGTCGTTGTGGAGACACTGCAGCATGTAATTGCTCATGTGTGCCAGGCTGCCCAGAGGCAAGGACAAGCTGTCCTCTGTGGGAGGTGTATCGTCTGTGTCCTCTGTATCCCCCAGCCACGCACCAGTGGTTTGGGTGCCACCCTGCTGTGAGCATGGTTCCTCCTCCTCCATCTCCTCCTCCTCATCCTTCACCTCCTCATCCTCCAAAACTGTGCCCTGGTTGGACAATTGTGTACCTGGCGTTTGTGGGTGCAGAAACCCACCCTCGGAGCCACTTGTGAATGACTGGCTGGAAACCCTATGAAATGATCCTTCTTCCTCCTCCTCTTCCTGTGTCACATCCTCTTCCATCATCCTCTTCCATCATCGCCAGAAGCGTTTTTTCAAGGAGGCATAGAAGTGTGATAGTAACGCTGAGAACGGTGTTATCGGCACTGGCCATGTTGGTGGAGTACTCGAAACATCGCAACAAGGAACACAGGTCTCGCATGGAGGCCCAGTCATTGGTGGTGAAGTGGTGCTGTTCTGCAGAGCGACTCACCCGTGCGTGCTGTAGCTGAAACTCCACTATTGCCTGCTGCTGCTCGCACAGTCTGGCCAGCATGTGCAGGTGGAGTTCCACCTTGTGGGGAAGTCGCATATAAGGTGGTGAGTGGGAAGGCTGAAGTTACGCTGCAGAGCTGACAGGCGAGCAGCAGCAGGGAGCGTGCACAGACAGCCTGCATTTTATGCAGCAGCTCTGACATATCAGGGTAATTTTTAAGGAACCTCTGCACCACCAAATTCAGCACATGCGCCAGGCAAGGGATGTGCGTCAAACCGGCTAGTCCCAGAGCTGCTACGAGATTTCACCGGCACCAACCTCATCGGTCTGGTGTTCAAGGCCCGTCCACAGCTCCTGCGCGGTGTGGGGTGTATCCCCCAAACAGATAGGTTTTAAAACTGCCTGCTTTCGTTTACCCCTGGCTGTGCTGAAGTTGGTGGTGAAGGTGTTAAGTTGACCAGATGAGGAGCTGGTAGAGGATGAGGAAGCAGAGTAGGAGGAAGAGGAAGCAACAGGAGGCAAACTGAAGCGCCCTGCAATCCTCGGTGGTGGAAGAACATGCGCTAAACTGCTATCCGCCTCATGCCCAGCCACCACTGCATTTACCCATTGTACTGTTAGGGAGATATAACGTACCTGACCATACTTACTGGTCCACATATTTAGGTGGACCTGGTCACAGATGGCGTTGCGCAATGCACACCTGATTTTGTCCCTCACTTGGTTGTGCAGGGAAGGGATTGCACGCCTGGAAAAGTAGTGGCGCCTGGGCACGATGTACTGTGGGACAGCCACCGCCATAAAGCTTTTAAAACTCTCCGTCTCCACCAGACAGAATGACAGCATTTGAAAGGCCAGTAATTTTTCAATCAGGGCCAGGGATCTCGGTTTGGTAGGGGGGTACTTCCTCTTTCGCTCCAGTGTTTGTGAGATAGAGAGCTGAACACTTCCCTGGGACATTGTGGAGTTGCTTAGTAACCCAGGTGGTGGTGTTGCTGGCAGATCCTCTGTTTGCGGGTTGACAAGTGCCACTGTCACTCCAGAGGTGGATGAAAAGGCCGAGACTGCAGCAGAAGAGGAAGCAGGAGGAGCCAGAGACCTTTCTTTGTTTTTGAGGTGTCTACTCCACTGCAGCTCGTGCTTTGCACTTAGATGCCTGGTCATGCAGGTTGTGCTCAGGTTGAGAACGTTTATACCTCGCTTCAGGCTCTGATTGCACAGCGTGCAAACAACTCGCGTCTTGTTGTCAGCACATTGTCTGAGGAACTGCCACGCCAGGGAATTCTCCTTGGAGCTGGCATTGTTGTGCTCGGCCCCTTGCTGTGGTGGGCAGTAGCAGGCGTACTGTCTAGGGGATGGCCGCTCCGCTTTTGCACTCTGCTACCTCTTCTACTGTGCTGGTGGCTCTGTGCGACCATCGCCTCTTCCTCCGAACTACACAGGTCACTCGCATGACCTTGATTCCATGTGGGGTCGAGGACCTCATCGTCCTCCACATCATCTTCCACCCAGTCTTCACCCTTGCTCTCCTTGTTGGTCTGCACACTGCAGAAAGCCACAGCAGTTGGCACCTGTGTTTTTTCATCATCCGAGACGTGCTGCAGTGGTCCTACCATGTACTCATCTTGAAACTTAAGTGGTTGGGCATCGGTGCACTCAATCTCTTCCAGTTCTGGGGCAGGGCTCGGTGGATGACCCTGGGAAACCCTGCTAGCAGAGTCATGAAAAAGCAGAAGAGACTGCTGCATGACTTGGGGCTCAGACTGCTTGGCTGGATTGCAAGGGGGGGAGGTGAAAGACTGATAGACATCGGCTGCAGGTGCCAACTCTGATATTTCAGCAGGAGTCTGGGTGGGAGACAATGTGAAGGAACTGGAGGCACTGTCAGCAACCCAATCTACTATCGCCTGTACTTGTTCTGGCCTCACCATTTGTAGAGCCGCATTAGGCCCGACCAAATAACGCTGAAGGTTCTGTCGCCTACTCGCACCTGAGAAAGGTGTTTCACTTGTGTGTATAGCTGGCACAGATCGACCACGTCCTCTCACTGCAACAGGAGCTCCACCAGCAGCACTACGACCGGGGCCATTTCCCTTATTTGACGCTCTCCTCATATTTCTCAAATTTAGGATCTTTCCCAAAATGGTTTTTTTTTTAATAACAGAATAGAACACCAGTATCGAATGTGTGTATCTCACACTAAAAGACGAACAAGAGAACATGTACTCGGAATTCTGGGGGCAAAGGACGAAGATGACCCGCAGAATTTAAAAACGATCCCACGACATTTCAAGATCCATCACAATTGCGATGCCTCTCTTCTTAAGGTAAGAGGGATTGATAGAGTTCTGATTGGTACTGATAACCACAGATTTAGCTGACTATAAATTTGAGGCCTAGTATTTAGGCGCTGGGTGACCGGTATGGATTTAGTGACAGAATTAGACTTGGAAATGCACAGTAGCGTGTGTGTGAAGTTATTCTGAATGACCCTATGTGCACCTTGAATATTATATACCCTTTTAGGGATAGATTTTAAATAGCTCTGATACAGCAGAAACCACTAAATTATGAAATTGCTAAATTGGGAATTGTATTTCAACCCAGAACAAAAAATGTGCTTTGACGGACACTAAATAACTTGCCCAGCCAGAACAGTACAGCGGTAACGACAGATTTAGCTGGATATAAATTTGAGGCCTAGTATTTAGGCGCTGGGTGACCGGTATGGATTTACTGACAGAATTAGACTGGGATATGGCCAAAAAATAACCACACTATTGCTGGTTAAATGCACTTGGTGTGACAGCTTGACCAACCACTCTACTGAGGGTTAAATGCACTTGGTGACAGGCGCAGCTTGCCCCTGATGTAGTATATGGCCAAAAAATGAACAGACTATTGCTGGTTAAATGCACTTGGTATGACAGCTTCACCCTGATGTAGGCTTTAGCCAAAAAACAACCACACCATTGAGGGTTAAATGCACTTGGTGACGGGCGCAGCTTGCCCCTGATGTAGTATATGGCCAAAAAATGAACAGACTATTGCTGGTTAAATGCACTTGGTGTGACAGCTTCACCCTGATGTAGGCTTTAGCCAAAAAACAACCACACCATTGAGGGTTAAATGCACTTGGTCGCAGCTTGTGCTGGCGCACCACAAGACACAAAATGGCCGCCGATCACCCCAGAAAAAAGTGACTGACAAACGGTCTGGGCAGCCTAAAAACAGTGAGCAATTGAGTATCAGCAGCTCAATGATCCACAGCTGCAGATCGATCAATTAATCAAGTCCTTTGGAGGAGTTAATCTGCCTAATCTCGCCCTACTGTCGCATCCGCAACCTCTCCCTATGCTGATCAGAGCAGAGTGACGGGCGGCGCTATGTGACTCCAGCTTAAATAGAGGCTGGGTCACATGGTGCTCTGGCCAATCACAGCCATGCCAATAGTAGGCATGGCTGTGACGGCCTCTTGGGGCAAGTAGTATGACGCTTGTTGATTGGCTGCTTTGCAGCCTTTCAAAAAGCGCCAAGAAAGCGTCACAAAAGCGCCAAGAAAGCGACGAACACCGAACCCGAACCCAGACTTTTACGAAAATGTCCGGGTTCGGGTCCGTGTAACGGACACCCCAAAATTCGGTACGAACCCGAACTATACAGTTCGAGTTCGCTCATCCCTAGTTATTATATCTAAAAAATCTGTTCTATATTATTAGGTACAGTCTTACCGATGATGTGATATATATGATATATTTTATATAGTATCCTATGATTGTTATGTTAGCTATAGATATAAATTTCAATTGGTGTATAGGGAGACATACTGAGTGCTTCTGTGGAGAGGGACATGCATCGAAATGAGCGCTGCTTAAATGTATATATCCGCAGTGAATACTGATGTCGCTTGCGTTCCAGCGTGGAACGCATCATGTACTCTATGGGGAATGTGTATCCGGCTGCCCCGTTCACTGGAGGGAGGAGACTGAGCCGATGAGGTTCCGGGCCGATGCGTTCCACGGTGGAACGCATACCGGATATCCAGTTTTGCGATGCGCTTCCTGACAGCGCTTTCTATCTCTGCCTGCCGCCCATCCACCCTATAGTTTTAGGACCTTATGGCCCCTGTTTGCAAAAATATATTAATGTGTGAGCTTCTCTGCCCTAATATGACTTAAATTAATCATAAATAAGGAGATGAGTGTCCGGACACTGACGGAACAGGAAGTGACCTGATGCGTTCCAGCGTGGAACACATCACACTTCCGGTTCTCGCCAATAGATGCTAATATGCAACCCATGTGATAGTAATCTACCTAATTTGCAGACTATATATGACCAGTTCAAACACACTATCAGTATCCCTTGAGAAAGCGACCGCGAAACACGTGTTGGGATCCAGGACTGTGTGGTCTGTATTTATCTTTACTGCATGTTTTCCCTTATGTCATCCTTTTTAGCTGATGCACTATGCACTTTATATACTTTGACTGATGGCTGTGATTGGTATTCCTTACACAGCTTGGGAATTATTGCAAAGCTACATGTACTATAATGTGACAGACCTGTGGATACCATCCTGTGTGATTTAATGCTGCTTATGTATACGGATGTCTATGTTTTTTACAAGTGTATGTCCAATAAAAGATTTTGTATTTCTATAATTTATGCTGTTCTGAGTCTAGTTTTGGGAAAATTTGTGGTTAGTACCGGGCGTTTACTCGGTTTGCGATTTGGGATTCTCACACTAAAAGATGCAGCAAAGGCTGCAAAATTAGTTTTTTTGCCCAAAATGAAGGTCCAGAGGAGGGCAACTAAAGTAATAACTGGAATGGGGCAACTACAGTACCCTGAAAGATTATCAAAATTAGGGTTATTCACTTTAGAAAAAAGACGACTGAGGGCCAGATCTAATTACTATGTATAAATATATCAGGGGTCAGTACAGAGATCTCTCCTATCATCTATTTATCCCCAGGACTGTGACTGTGACGAGGGGACATCCTCTGCGTCTGGAGGAAAGAAGGTTTGTACACAAACATAGAAAAGGATTCTTTACGGTAAGAGCAGTGAGACTATGGAACTCTCTGCCTGAGGAGGTGGTGATGGTGAGTACAATATAGGAATTCAAGAGGGGCCTGGATGTATTTCTGGAGCATAATAATATTACAGGCTATAGCTACTAGAGAGGGGTTGTTGATCCAGGGAGTTATTCTGATTGCCTCATTGGAGTCGGGAAGAAATTTTTTATTCCCCTAAAGTGGGGAAAATTGGCTTCTACCTAGCAGTTTTTTTTTTTGCCTTCCTCTGGATCAACTTGCAGGATAACAGGCCGAACTGGATTGACAAATGTCTTTTTTCGACCTTATGTACTATGTTACTATGTTAAAATTGGTGTTTTTTTAATAGCAGAACAGCACGCACATCTAATGCGTGTATTTGAAACTGACAGATGTAGCAAAGGCTGCAAATGTATTTTTTGCCCAAAATTTTTATTTTTTTTAAATAACAGAATATAACACCAATATCAAATGCGTGTATCTCACACTGACAGATGCAGAAAAGGCTGCAAAATTCATTTTTTGGCCAAAATGGGTGTTTTTTTAATAACAGATTAGAACACCAGTATCTAACGTGTGTATCTCACACTTGCAGATGCAGCAAAGGCTGCAAATTCTGTTTTTTGTCCAAAATTTGTGTTTTTTTTAACCCAGAAAATCATTAAAGTATTTCAAGCTTGTCTTTCACACTGACAAATGCTGCAAAGGGCCCAGGTGTAGGGTCTTGCAAAAAATGGGTGATTTTTTAAACCCAGAAAATTATTAAAGTATTGCAAGCTTCTATTTCACACTGACAAATGCTGCAAAGGCACCAGATGAAGGATATTGCCAAAAATGAGTGTTTTTTTAAACCCAGATTATTATTGCAGTATTTCAAGCTTGGATTTGAATGTCACAAATGCACATATGCTGTGCTGGTTCACTGAGCTTGCATAAAATGGCCGCTGACGCCCACCTAACTAACAGACGGATAAAAGTTCTTTTTCTGTGTCACTGGGCTCAGGGCAGGGTAAAAAGATTGTACCCACAAAACTATATCTATGTAGATTGCTGAGTTAACAAGCACTTCAGATTAAAGATTCTTTCCTATTCTTTCCCTCACAGCAGCAGAGCTACGTGACTCCAGTTTATATAGAGGCTGGGTCACACGCTGCACTGGCCAATGACAGCCATGCTATTAGTAGGCATGACTGTGATGGCTTCTAAGTGCACAAGAGTAAAACGCTTGTTGATTGGCTGCTCTGCAGCCTTTCAAAAAGCGCCATTAAATCACCAAACTCGAACCCAAACTTTTACTGAAAAGTTCGGTTTCGGGGTACAAAAATTCTAAAGTTCGGTACGAACTTCGCTCAACCCTAGTCAATAGTGTATATTGTCATCATGTGCTGGTCAGTAGTGTATATTGTCGTCATGTACTGGTCAGTAGTGTATGTTGTAGTCATTCACTGGTTAGTAGTGTATACTGTCACCACATAGTGTATACTGTCAACAGTAGTGTATACTGTCGCCTGCAATGGTCAGTAGAGATGACCTTGCGGTTCGCCCAGCCGTCGTTTAGCGGTGAACTTTGCTCGTTCGCGATTCGCCGAACATGCGTAGGGCTGAACTTTTACCCATGACACATCCATCAGGTGGGACAGGACAGCCAATTAAGACGTTTCAGCACATGGACATCCCCCCAACCCTATAACAGAACCTGAACTGGCAGCCATTTTACATTATGTGTTTTGCCAGTGTAAGGATAAGTTGCATTTTGGAGCAGGGACAGTTAGGGACACAAACGCTAGCTAATAATGCCACAAAAGTCCTATTAAGGACTGGTATAGGTGTGCTATCAATAGTTGTGACTTACTGAGGGGTGTGATATACTTATAATATACTTTATAACATAGAAATTATATTATAGTGTATTTGTATTGTGCAGCAGTTGTGTGCGATTCTTCTGTGATTCTGCAGCTAGATAGAGGGACAAACGCTATTAGAGTAACTAATTGCATTGGGTGTGATAAACCTGTTGCCCCAAAAAAAACTGCTGGAGGGCTGCGATATACCTTCTTCCACGAAATCCTGATTGAGGGGTGCTATATACCTGTTTCTGCCAAATACTGATTGAGAGGTGCTATATACCAATTTCCGCTAAATACTGATTGAGGGGTGCTTTATTCCTTCTTCCACAAAATACTGATTGAGGGTGCTATTGCTATATATCTTCTTCCATTAAATACTGATCGATGGCTGCGATACACCTGCTTCCACAAAATACTGATTGAGGGGTGCCATATACCAGTTTCTGCCAAATACTGTTTGAGGGGTGCTTTATACCTGTTTCCGCCAAATACTGATTGAGGGGTGCCATATACCTTCTTCCACAAAATACTGATTGAGGGGTGCTATGGCTATATATCTTCTTCCACCAAATACTGATTGATGGCTGTGATACACCTTCTTCCATAAAATACCGATTGAGGGGTGCTATTGCTATATATCTTCTTCCACCAAATATTGATTGAGGGCTGCAATACACCTTCTTCCCCAAAATACTGATTGAGGGATGCCATATACCTGTTTCTGCCAAATACTGATTAAGGTGTGCTATATACCTGTTTCCGCCAAATACTTATTGAGGGCTGCAATACACCTGCTTCTCCAAAATAGTGATTGAGGTATTGCCATATACCTGTTTCCACCAAATACTGATTGAGGGGTGCCATATACCTTCTTCTACTAAATACTTTTTTTAACGTGTCAGCTGCTGACAATAGTGTTGCCATCTGCAGCTTGTGTTGTCAACGCATAAGTTGCAATAAGCCTAACACACAATTAGGGACGACCGCTTTAAGAAGGCACCTGACCTCCCATCACCGATCCCAATGGGAGCTACGCTGTCATAACCCACAAAGCCACACTCCCAGAGCTCCACGTCCTGCCTCTTCTCCTTCTCCTCTCTACTCCAATTTGTCGTCCACTCCACCTTCCACCGTGCCGTAGTCGCGTTCATCTGGCACAAGGCAGGCTTCCGTGGCCTAAAGGTTCGAGCGTAAAATGATGACGCTAGATAATCCTCTTGCCCAACGGCTGGCCGCTGGCTTGTCGAAACTGCTAGCCTGCCAACTGCTGCCATATAAATTGGTGGACTCGGAGGCCTTTAGAAAATTTGTGGCCATTGGCACACTGCAATGGAAGATCCCTTGAAGGAAATATTTCTCCCAGAAGGGCATCCCTGAACTATATGGCAATGTTCATCGGCAACTGAATGTATCTCTGGCACACAGTGTCAGTGCCAAGATACATCTAACCACAGACAAGCGGTCTAGCGAACATGGGCAGGGAAGGTACATAACTTTACCTGGGTGAACCTTCTGACGGCTGTCAAGCATGTAACCTGTGGCACCCGTGTGGATTTGGTGTTACCGCCATGGATTGCATGCAGGCCTGCCTCTCCTTCTCCCCCTCATACTTTATCCTCTGTCTCCTCCTCGGCTGACTCCTTCTTTTCAACTGTTACCGCCTCTTCTGCTGCACCCCCCAAGCTCCCCAGAACCTATTTGACGTGCCAGGTGAAACGTTGCCATAATGTGCTGTGGCTGTTGTGCCTGGAAGCCAAGAGCCACACCGGTCCTCCACTCCTTTCAGCTTTGCGGTCACAGGCCAATCAGTGGCTAATCCCACTCAATTTGACAGTTGGTAAAGTGGTGTGTGACAACGGTGCCAATCTGCTGACCTCGCTGAAACAGGGCAAAATGACACACTTGCCTTGCATGGCACATTTTTTTAACTTAGTCGTTCAGCGATTCAATGCCAAATACCCCGGGGTCCAGGACGTCTTGCAGCAGGCCAGGAAAATCTCTGACCATTTTAGAAGATCTTACACGGCTATGGCTCGCCTTGCTGATGTTCAGCGGCGACACCACTTGCCCGTCAGACACCTGATTTGTTACTGCCCGACTCACTGGAACTCCACCTTGTATATGCTTGATAGGCTGCTCAAGCAGGCAGTTCCGTTTCCATAGTGAAGCAGGGAAACCTCTCTCCTCCCTGCCTCACTGATCTTCAGAGCTCAGGAGCTCCCCCTGCTGGCCCCACATTGCGCTGCTGGCTGTGGGAGGAGACCTGAAAAGCCCGACAATCTGCCTCCTGTCATCAGGGAAGAAGGTAAGTATGTGGGGTTTTTTTTCTAACGCTGCAGACTGGGGGCAGGGGGGAGGGTTGATGTGCACAACTAGAGTGAGGGGGCACAAAAGTGGGCATCTCTACTGAGGGGCACCTAATCTGCCATACCTAATTTGAGGGGGCACCTAATCTGCCATAACTACTGTTAGGGGGGCACATATAAAGGCATAACTACTGTGAGGGGGCACGTAATCTGGCATAACCACAGTAGTTATAGCAGATTATGTGCCCCTTCACAGTATTTATGCTCAGTTATGTGCCCCCTCAGAGAGGTTGTGCTAGATTATGTGCCCCTCACATTAGATAGGGGCACATATGTGGGCATATCTAATGTGAGGGGCACATAATCTAGCACAACCACTCTGAGGGGGCACATAACTGGGCATAAATACTGTGATGGGGCACATAATCTGCCATAACTACTGTGAGGAGCACATAATCTGGCATTACTACTGTGAGGGGCATATAATCTGGCATTACTACCGTGAGGGGGCACATAATTGAGGGGGCACATATCTGGGCATATCTACTTTGAATAGCACATAACCGGGCATAAATACTGTGAAGGGGAACATAATGTGGCATAACCACTCTGAGGGGGCACATATCTGGGCATATCTACTTTGAGGGGGCACATAACTGGGCATACATACTGTGAAGGGGCATTTTTTCTTATTTATTTTTGTGTATATTATGTTCACTTGTATTGAACAAAATATTTTATGCGCGATATGACTACACAGGTTTATTAATCCGTGGTCTATATGATTATATTTTTTTCACTTCTACTGATGTGAAATAAATACATTATATATACATAATTTTATATCTGATTGTGAAAATTTTATCGCAAATGCGCGTTTGCGAATTGTCCCGGACGAGGTTCGTCCATCACTACTGGTCAGTAGTGTATACTGTATTCATGTACTGGTCAGTAGTGTATACTGTAGATATATAATGGTCAGTAGTGTATACTGTATTCATGTACTGGTCAGTAGTGTATACTGTAGATATATAATGGTCAGTAGTGTATACTGTAGTCATGTACTGGTTCGTAGTGTATACTGTAGTCATGTACTGGTAATTAGTGTATACTGTAGTTATTAGGGATGAGCGAATTTTATATTTTAAAGTTTGTGGACTTTCCAATTCTGGTGATTTACCCTGGGTTCACACCTGAGCGTTTTACAGCGCGTTCAAACGCGCTGTAAAACGCTCAAGACATGAAATCCAATGCTTCCCTATGGGAAGGGTTCACACATGAGCGTTTTACAGCGCGTTCAAACGCGCTGTAAAACGCCCGACGCTCAAACAAGTGCTTGAGCTTTTTTTTGGGCGTTTGTCGCGCGTTTTGGCCCATAGACTTCAATGGGAACGCGCAACGCTTGATTTTAGCGCGTTTTTGACACATAAAACGCGCGTTCGAACGCGCGTCTTGGATTTTGCAACATGCTGGAAAAGGCACAACACCAGGTGCAAAGCACAGTTTTGGAGAGAAGCCAGCATGGAGGAGTCCGGCTGTGACACAGAGACCCTCATCAGGCTGGTGCAAGCCAAACGCTGCCTGTATGATACGCAGGATGGCAACTACAAAAATCGGAGGAGCAGGCAGCAGGCCTGGGAGGATATTGCCAAAAGCATCTGGCCAGATTGGAGCAGTTTAACCAAGACAGTGAAACAGGGAAAAGGTATGTCCATGTGTGTTGTAAAGTGAAAGTAAACTCCTTGTGTGCAGTGGTGTCCCAACTATATGTAATAGCCCTGGCCAGCTCTACCTGCAGCCCTCCAGCTGTTGTCAAACGCCACCTCCACAAATGCTGGCCTGTATTTTACTTGCTGGAGCCTGTGCAGGCATGCATGGACTTGGATTGTTTAGCAACAGCTAGAGGGACGCAGCATCACCATCCCTGTTCTTGTATATGGGCACTCAGTGGCCTTAGTTTACAAAGAATAATGTGCACATTACATGTTGTAATAGTGTCCCCTCGCCCCTTTATTTTTTAGTACTGTCCTGGTTCACCCTCCCCCACATTCTGGTACAATGCAATGGGCCAGTATGATCAATTTGCAGTGGTTCCACTATCTTGTGCCAGACTGCGCTCTTTCAATCCGCAAATGTAGTAGCATTTTGAAATGTAGGCCTAAGTTTGGCTTGAGGGATTTGAATCCTAAGTTGTTATTGATATTGTGTATTTTTTCGAATGAGACTGTTTGTGGGCTATGGGTGGCAAGGCATATGTTAGGTGTTTGGGTTTGTAACGTGCCAGTATTGGGCACCTTGATGGGATCCGTTATTTCACCCTCCTTGGCTTATATTCTACTGGCCGAGTATTGGCCACTTAAATGGGACACATAATTTCGCCCATATTTCTAAACCCTTGTTAATGGGCGACTATTGATGGCCACTATAGGGGCATCCTCAAGGGGCACTATATAGGAAAAATTAAAAACAAATGCACAAAAGATCGTTTCAAAATTTTTCTTTTAGCCCTAGTCATAATCAAACAAATTAGAAAATCAAATAATATGTAAACACACTTTTCTGACAAAAAATATAAATGAACAGAAACTTAGATGGCTTCCAACTGCCATGGTAACGCCCCATGTGGGCTCACAAAATATGTGTTGAAGTGGTCCCGGACAGCTGCACCGTGCCGGGTCCCACGCACACCGCTCTGATTCCGACTCTCCAACGAATGGCTGAGGGAATCTTCGAAATTATACCCATCACGTAGACGTACAAAATTGTGCAGAGCACACGCTGCCTTCACGGCCGAGATAGCGGTCTCCAATTTGAAATAAATAGGCGAATGGAGAAAGCGCCATTTGTTCGCTAAAATTCCAAAGGCGCACTCCACCACCCTGCGTGCCCTTGTCAGCCGGTAATTAAATACACGCCTGGCAATGGAGAGTCCCCGGCTGGAGTACGGCCTCATCAGATGCTCCCCCAGCGCAAAGGCCTCGTCCCCCACAAAAACGAAGGGCATAGCGGGAAAAGTGGTCCCAGGCAGTGTGGTGTTCCCCGGGAGGTCCAGCTCATTATTAGTGAGCATTTGCCCAAAGGCCGAATGCCCGAAAACTGCGGAGTCTGAGCTGCTGCCGTAGGACCCCACATCAATGTATCGGAAGCAATAGTTTGCATCAGCCACCGCAAAAAGAACAAAAGAAAAATATTTTTTATAATTAAAAAATTGACTCCCGCTCCTTATGGGCTTCTGAACGCGGATATGCTTCCCGTCTATTGCGCCGACACAGTTTGGGAAATTGCAGGATTGGAAAAACAGATCCGCAATTTGCAGCCAGTCCTCCTTCTGTGGTTGGGCCATCACAGCAGGATGAAGGACGTCCCAAATTGCCACGCAGGTTTCACGGATGATCATGCTGGCTGTGGACTTCCCAATGAGAAACGCAAAGTGGAGACTGGCCAATGACTGTCCGGTAGCTAAATACCTGAAACAAATGTACGAAAATAAAGAGATATTAACGGATGTTTTTTTTTTCCTTTTTCATAGTCAACACTATCAAAGGCAAATGGAAAAGCCTGAAAGATGCCTTTATCCGCCATCGCCGCAAACAAAAGGAGCAGAGGAGCGGATCCTCCCCAGGCGGACGCTCCAGTTATGTGCATGCAGCACAAATGTCGTTTTTGATATCGTGCACCGAAATGCGGAGGTGAGTCAAGGGCATACACATTGAGGAGAGGATGTGGTATGACATTACATACATTCAATTTCATATGGGGAACATACTTACCTATATTTTCCACTTCACAGCACCGATAGTAGCTGGGAACACAGCCAGGCGCAAGGTGATGAGGAAGAGGACGAGGGCACAATGGACAGTGAGCCGGGCCCATCTATGGGGCCAATGAGTCCTCCAGCCCCCCCCCCCACTCCGACTTTCGTCAGCCCCATGCAGACTGTCCAAGCCGTACCAGAGGCAACTCGGCAGCCCCGACATAAAAGGAGGAGAACGGAGAGACAGGAGGACCGCCTAATCGGCTGCCTGGATGCCCTGGCACATCCTGTGCCAAAACTAAGCAGCGACGCATATTTTCTCCTCAGTCTAGAGGAGAAAATGCTGCATGTGCCGAGACATATGATCACCAAAGTAAGGGAGGAGGTGACTAAAACCATAGACAAGTATTGCCTCCCTTACGAGCTAGCAACGTCTAGCACTGCCCCACAGCATCCCCCACAGCAGCCACCACAGCAGCCACCACAGCAGCCACCACAGCAGCCACCACAATATGGCCACCAATATGGGGCACAATATTGCCCACAATATGCCCCACAATATGGCCCACTACATCCCCAACAACACCCTCACACATACCCAGCACACACATACACACAAAGTAACATACAACACCCTCTTGAGACATGGCAGACACAACACACATCATACCCATATCCCTCTTCAAGCACGGGCCCAAGCACCTCCACCATCACCACCACTGAAATGCCACCCGCCAATCAGTCTCGCGGAGCCAGAGAGACACGGCGGGATCCCGAGGCAGAGTTTTCTGGGCCGCAATATGAAACCCTTTGATAAACGGAGAAGAGGGAAATTCTCCGGCTCAAGGGTTTGGGAGCCAAAAAGGGCACTTATCTTGAAAATTGTTGGTATTATTTATATGTTATTTTGACTACATTGCTCCTTTGTTTGGAAAACAGTTGAAACACATTTTATTTTGAAATGTATGATGTGAATACATTCACCAAAGTTTAAAAAAAATTGAAACAACTGTTTGGACTATTTTTGGAAAGTGAGGGGTAAAACATGGCCAAATGTGGATACATGATGCATGTATGGGATATCTATGCCACACGTTGACAACATACACATCACATACCCCCCGCACAAACACTCATACGTCACAAACAGCAAGAGAAACAGGGCGAAACTCAGATCATGGCACAACACACTGCAAATGGTTTAAATGGCCACAATAATAGGCTACTTACCGCAAAGTAATGACCAGTCTTTCCACTGGTGGGATGCAGTCCCGCATGAAGGTGTCCTGACGCTGCAAATGAGGGGACAACAGCACCAGGAGCTCGTCAAAGCTGGGAAACAATAAAATGTTCATGGTTAACAATACAAAAATCACAAAACACTTAGCTTAACCATTGAAAAAGCATTGCAACCACGTATACGTACTAACCTGTGGATGGACATCCTGGTGTAGTCAAAAAACTGGTCCTCATGGGCACGGAGGTTGGCATACAGTGCCCAGAACTGGCCCCTCTCCTGTCTATTTGCAATAACAGGATGGACCCAGAAACGTCGCCTGCTGTCCCGCCTTCTCCTCAAGCGTTCCAGCTGGATAGCTGCAACAAGTGCCGCAACACGTCGCCGTCTATAACATTCCATGACTCCAAACCACACACTCTACCAACACACATGGAATTTCACACCTCCAATGCGCTAGGATTGGCCAAACTTCATATACACAGGGATATTTGCTGATTGGACAACACTGCAGTCAATCACAGAAACGCGCGTCAAACGCGCTTTTACTATTGCAAAAAACGCGCATAAAAACGCGCATAAAAACGCGCGTTAAACGCGCGTTAAAACGCGCGTCTCAGAAACGCTCAGGTGTGAACCCAGGGTTAAGGAAGATATGTGCACATAAATTTAAGTGGTATGTATGAACTCTACACAAATTGAACCTGAATTTTTAGGAGGTGTGGTGTGTATAACTTTCTGCTTGGGGTTTATTTTATTTATTGTACTCAGTTATATAATGCTAATATAAATTTAAAAATTTGCTCTGGGGCCCAGTCATATCTAGTTATGCCACTATACACAATGTATGCATAGATGTGGCTTCACCTAGTCATAACAGCTGATCACAAAGGAAATCATAAAGGCAGCCTTAAGTTCAGAATTAGGGTCAGTTCAAATCACGTTTTATGCATTTGTTTGACGTATACATTACAAAATGAAAGGATACAAAAATGTAGCACACCACGTTGCTTGTATCCTGTAAAAGAAAGTCCAGTAAAAGAAAAGTACACTTTTTTTGTTTTGTTTTTTAACAATGGAACGCTATGGTGAACGGATGCCACTGTATGGCATCAGTCTGAGGCATCCATTTAACATATACATTAAACAGATGGGAAAAACATGATGTGAACCCAGCCTTAGAGACAAGCCTATTGACAACAGCTCTACATGTCTTGATGCTATCTTGCAGGACAGTGCCGTTTTGAAGCCAGGAATTGTACAGCGACGGAGTTTGTTCGTTACGGACAATATCAATGATTTGCCAAAATAAATTGAGAAATAATTCAGTTTATCAGCAGATGCCTTCACATAAAACATCAGTTAAAAGTGATTTGTCAGAAGTAATTTGTAGCTACTACATGGATCTGACTACTGTCTCTGGCAGGCCCCGAGCTAGATGTGTGCCTATTATTACATTTGTGAAGCGCTCTACTTTTGATCCATTTCATCCTGCTGGTCTATAATGCAGCTATGTCTTGTACAGGATTTGTGCTTTTATCATTACCTATCTGAGTGCATTCCTCGCCTCCTGCTATTACGTGTTCAGCTTGACCCTGATTCCCTCTGGTCTTGACATTGACTTCAGTTTTTGTTAGGTCACTTTTCCTGATCTGGCCAGTGGAGCTATTCTGGCTTTTATAATGACCCCAAAAAAAACTTTGCAATTACACAAGCCTTGGCATTTTACTTGATATACCTCGGAGAGCTTAATGCAGAATTCCATTTATAATTAATGGTCAAGTGAATGGGGCTGAGCTGCAATACCAGACTCAGCCTTTTGCCAAGAGTGGCACTGTTTCTAGAAGAAAATCAAACCCCTTTTTTTGTTTTCATACAACTGCTTGGTACAAATTGGGACACTGTAAATGTTGCACCCATATTTAAGAACTTATGGGGTCATTTATTAATACTGGTGTTTTAGACACTGGTCTTGAAGGGGTTCTCCGGTAATTAAGAAAATGAAAATACTTAAATATTACTTTATAATACATTTATTCCCAAATACCTTTTATTAGTTATAATGGCTCATTTTGTCTGGCGAGCAATCATTTGTAGAAATAAAATGGCCACCATCCTATTAGAACACATAAAACCTGTCCTAATCACACAGGAGGACAAGGTTACTTCACAACACTGAGCTAAAGAGCTGCCTCATCCTCCTCTCTGATTGACAGGGATTATGATTCTGAATACAGATGATAAGATCTTCAGCTGAATCTCTGTAGGAATGGATTCCATGAGGAGACATGAAGTACAGAGAGGACGGACAGGACAGGCAGTGGTAATGTAGACTGCATACAAGTGCTGTTGCTCATTAGCTACAGCCGACCATCCTCTCTGCAGTTAACCACTTTCCGAGCACCCATAGCCTATAAATGTACTGGTCGGTGGGGTTTATGTCTGAATGGACATTCTGGAATATTCTTTGAGAGACTCCAGCTGCACGCCAATCGTGCAGCTGGTGTGCGGGGGGCAGGGGACCCACTTTCAGTAACAGCAGGGCTCCTAATAGGAAAAGCAGAGACCGTTCCCCTGTGTGACTGCCGGGGCCAGGGGAGTGCAGGAACTGTCGGGTTTTCCATAGACCACGATCAGCCCTGCACTGAGCCTGTACAGCACAGTATTAGGCTACATTCACACGACCGTATGTAATCCGTTCCGTTTTGCGGATCCGCAAATAACGGATCCGCATGTCCGCAAAAAACGGAAGAGTGGCTTTCCTTATGTCATCCATAAAAAACGGTCCGCAAAAAACGGATGAGTCTAAAAAAAGGAGGAGAGAATAAAATATTATAATATATTCATAGTTGTCAATGAAACTAATGTAGAAAAGTCACATGCTCAGAAATTCAGGTGCCATTTTATGTGCTTTTCTAGTCGGATAGAGCTGTGTGTAGCTTGTGCCTTGCTGGTATTGGATTCTCACCTGTTTCTGTGTGACAACCATGGCAAATTACTTTGAACGTGAACTGCTTCTACGCTGGCTCCTTTCTCGGCGCTTTGGAAGTAATTCGCAAATGCTGGAAGAAGAACCAAGGAGGAGACTGAGGCAATGGGTGCATCCTATTGTCTCACAAGGCTCCAGAAGGGACACTTCCATACGTTATATGCAGACCTGCGGCAGGACCCTATGAAATTTCACCTAGTTTTGTCGTATGTCTATGAATCTTTTGATCGCCTGCTTGCATCTCTTCGTCAGTACCTAACCTTTGAGGATACGAACATGAGGCGCTGCATTGGACCTGAAGAAAGACTAATTGTCACTTTGAGGTAAATCTATATATTTTTTCAATTATGTTATATAATTAATTTGTTTTTTATATTATATTCAATTTTTTGTTCATTTAAAAAAAAAATAGTTATAGGTTTATGATATTATACGTTTAAAATATTCTTAGGGTACCGTGCATTCTTAGTGTACTTTCACACTTGAGGCAGAGTAATCCTGCAAGCAGTTCATTTGCTGGAACTGGCTGCTGGATCCCGCAAACAGCTTGCAGACATAAAGCATTTGTAGACTGATCCGGATATGGATCCATCTCACAAATGTATAGCAAATGCGGACCCGTCTCTCCGCTTCTCATGTAGACAGATAGATCAGTCTACCAAATTTTTTTAACGCATGCCAGATCTGTCATTGTGGTTTGTTTTTAATGTGGCATCTGCCACTTGCAGGGGTCACATAACTTTAATTATGATGTTATGTAGCCCGAATGTGTAGTCTTTAACAATGCCTTTCTTTTGTAATGGGGTTTTCACATCTCAGACAATGTGGGCATATAGCTAGGATATGCCCCCATTGTCTGGTGGGTGTGGATCCCACAGCTTGGACCAACAATTATATTGATAACATAGCACACAAAGTGAAGGAGGGCGCACAGCGCATGTGCAGCCACCATCCATTATTTTAAATGGTCCAGACAAATATAGCCAAGCCCAGCTCAGCTATTTCCATCAGCCTCATAAAAATTTAAAGGAACATGGGTCACACGCTCCAATTCAGTTTTATGAGAAAGACGGGGATAAGCGCTTGGTGGCGGACCTTTAAGTGTGGTTTCAAGAGGTGGGAACCGTAACCTATCATACTATGAGATGAGAATAGCCCTTAATACTTTATCACACAGTATTTTACTTATATATTTTTTTATTTTTTTTATATCTTACAGATTCCTGGCAACTGGAAACTCCTTTGCTTCGCTGCACTTCGAGTTCCTGCTGGGAGTCTCTACTATCTTTGGGATAGTCAGCCAAACGTGTCAAATCATATGGCAACATCTCAGGGAAGCGGTGATGCCCACCCCCAAGGCGGTAAATTGGCTATGTATCGCCGCAGGTTTTCAAGATTCTGCGCAGTTTCCAAACTGCCTTGGGGCACTTGATGGCAAAAACATACGTGTTAAGAAGCCTGCTCACTCAGGGTCCCGGTACTTTAATTACAAACAGTACTTTTCTGTGGTGCTGTTAGCCTTGGCTGACAGTAATTACAGGTTTGTAATTGTCGATATCGGGGCCTATGGAAGTACATCAGACTCCCGCATCTTTTGTGCCTCCAGAATGGGTGAGCAACTTCGCGCCAATCAGTTAGCCCTACCAGAGCCCAGAACACTACCCGGATCAGCAGGTCCTCCGGTTCCATTTGTAATCGTGGCTGATGAAGGGTTTGCATTATCACCCAATATGATGCGGCTCTTCCCCAGGCGCGATTTAGACAACCGAAAGCGCATATTCAACTACCGACTGACTCGTGCCCGTCGGTTTGTTGAGTGAGCATTTGGTATACTTTCTGCTAAGTGGAGAGTATTTATGTCGTCAATGCAAATGGATCCGGAAAATGTCACCCTGGTGATCCAAGCTTGTGTAGTTTTACACAATTTTACCAGGATCTACGATGTGACCTTGGATGCTGAACTGCTTCAAAACTTGACTACCACACCAGTCAATTTTGAACAAGTCCGACATGGAAGACCTGGAACAGCTGGACTAGCTGTCCGGGAACGCTATGCGGACTACTTTTGCAGTCCAGAGGGAGCATTGTCGTGGCAGATGGATGCCATCCGTGGTGGTCGTTAATTTCATCTGGTCTCTGGGATCAAATTTGAAAAATTTTAAAAATGTTTTAGTTAGTTAGTTCCTTTTTATTTTTAGTGATAGTTTAGGGACTCGCAAGGTAATGTGGACCCTTGACGTGGGCTTGCGAGCTGGGGTATTATTTAAAAAAATTAAAATTGAAAAATGTATTAAAACTTTTCATGGCCTATATGCAATTTTTTAAATAAAATAAAAATAGACCATGAAATATTTTAATATAAATTTACTCTAATTTTTAGAGTTTTAATTTGTCAAAATTTAAAAAATACCCTCTAATATCACATTCAACTTATATTTTAAAAATGTTTTTTTTCAAAAATTTAAATTTTTGGGGGGATTTTAAAGACAAGCTCCTTTGTATATAATAACTATTCCTAATATTACACTTGAATGCAATTGGACCTGACACTTGCATGAGTGTTTGTGACAAAATGTCAAATACCTGAATAAAATATATAAAAAAAAAAAATTACATTAATAAAGACTGACACAATTTAATTGATTTGGAAAAACTTTTTATAAAACTATAAATAAAAAAAATTAAATCACAAATCAAAAAGTTCACAGGTGTATGGACCACTTCCCCTGCGAACTATCGGAGCAAATGTAGAACTGCTTTGCATTGTTTGAGCAGGCATAGGAATCTGTGACATACTTGTTGCAGACTGTATATTGGATCTTGTTTGCGATCGAATCTGTGCCTGTCGCATTTTTTCCTGATCAACATACTGGATCATGTCGAGGGGCATGTTATCCCCCTCAAATATATACAGTATAGAGGACATAACATTTAGTACCATCATATGGCGGTCTTCTGGTATTCGAGATAAACCTATTGACAGTGAACGTAACATTTTTTCCTCTTGTGTCTCAGATTTGTTTTTGTTTAAGTACTCAAAAACTTGAGAGTCAATATAGTCTCTTCTGGCCATCTGAGAGGGAGCTTGTTGATTACTGCCTCCCCTCCTTCTTTTGCTTGGACGCTGAGTAGGCTGTTGAGGCGAAGTTTCCTGGTGACTTTCCTCATCTGGTCTTTGAACATCCTCAATTTCTACAGCAGCTGTTGAACATGATGGTGGTGGTGTCGGATTATCTATATCAGTTGAAGAGTCACCTTCAGCCTCCAGATTGTCCACAGTACTAATTAAAGAAAAAAATTATAGTACAAAAAAAAACTATTATACATTTTTGTAAAACAAACAATACTTACGGTCGCAGGTCCATTATAGGTAAAAGAAACTGTAAATCCTTGGTGTATAGATATGGGTTTTTGGGGGGTTTCCCATCGCCGCTATGCCCTTTGTTGGCATTTAACTCACGGTGAAATTGATCACGACATGAATTCCATTTTGGTTTTAGTCTTTTTACTGCAAAAAAAAAGAATAAATTTTGATTTACTATATTATTTATCCGTTATTTATTACTATGTCACTTTAGTAAAAAAAAATGAAATATAATCACCTTACAACGTTCATGTAATTTTATAGTGCAGACATTTTCAAGGAGAGAACACAGTGTTCCATCCTTGGAGATGTGTGTACTCAAAAAAAAAATACAGGGACTACCAAAGAGAAATAGTAAAGTTTGCATTTAATATTATGCTGAGATGTTTTTTCTATAAAAAAATATAAGGGTACTGTTACACTTGCGGCAGAGATGATCACACCGGCTGTTCAAAGGGTAAGATCCTTCCTGCACCTAATTGGCCATGTTGTAGGACTGCCGCTCTGTGTCAATTGACTATAATGGGGGCGTGGGTGGAGTTCCAATGCAGCTTGGCAGCATGTTGAGAACACACCGGACTTAAAATTTGGACATGCAGTATTTTTTGTGTGGCGGCTTCTAGTCTTGTGCTGCATCGAAAATCCAATCGCACCCCATCCCATTATAGTCAATGAGGACGGAGCAGCAGTCCAGCAACATGGCGCTGGGATCCGCTGAGCCACAAGTGTAAAAGTACCCTATTTGGATTTTAATAAAAGCACAACTATTCTATGTAATTTTACATAGAATTAACATTTCATAAAGCCACCTGTGATGGCTTTCTGAAATGTTCATATCAGAGCACCATAGCAACTCCTATAGCATGCCCTCTTTTTCTTTTTCTTTTTTTCTGGGTCAGTGTTCCATCCTTGCAGATGAGATGTCTGCACTAGAAAAGTGCAAGGGCCTAGCAAAGTCACATAGGAAAAGTTTGCATTTCATATTGTGCAGAGATGCATTTCATAAAATTTAATAAGATGCATGATAGGATTTTATTAAAAGCACTACTTTTCTATGTCACTTTGCTAGACCCACTATACTTTCTAGTGCAGATGTCTGAGCAACACCCTGGAGATGGCAATCATGGATGCTACAGGAGTTGTTTTTAACTATAGATTTTAGACAATTAAAAAATAATATTATCGGTTATAAATTTTGACTTACCAAGTCCCATACGTTTATCAGATCTGTATCTTGCCCATTCATCAGGCAAGAGCTCCTGCGCGATCTCTTCCCATGAACGATCCTTTTCGTACACGGTCTTGGTACATATTTTGTCTGCAATCCCAAATCTCTGGCCTGTCTTGGATCAAGACAATGAGTTTGCTGACATCAATTCTGGACATTTTGGATAGCAATCAAGTTGGTGTACAACAATCGTCACCAAATGCTAGATATGATTATTAACCAGGCAGAGCCTTCATTAAAATATTTAAATAAAAAAACGGAAACGGATCCGCAAATATCGGATGACATACGGAAACCATTCCGTATGTCATCCGATAGTTGCGGATCCATTAACTTCTATAGGGGAGCGGACCGATTTCTACGGACAATATTAGGACATGCTTCATATTTTTGCGGTGTATAAAATCGGAAACACGGTGGCGGACAACATACTTAATGTTGTCCGCTAATTTAATTCACCCATAGGAATGAATGGGGCCGATTTTATTCCGCAAAATTCGGAACGGATGCGGATCGGACTCGGAATAAAATAATACGGTCGTGTGAATGGAGCCTTATGCTGTACAGCCTCTCTGGGGGAGGGGGGGGGGTATTTCCCCTGTAACTGGGGCTACTCTGTCAGCCCCAGGTACAGAATAAATCAATAGTATGTATATATATATAAATATATATACTCACACTGCCTGTCCAAAAAAAGAGTAGACACCTGGATTTAACTAAGCAAATAGTTATGAGACTCCTATTGGATAATTACTGCATGGGCGATTTATCTTTCATTTTTCAACAAGTTATTTAACCGCAACTGGTGCAATGAGTTGCTTCTGATTTCTTAAATAACCATGTCAAAAGACTCATCTCGTGGTCGTGGAAAAGATGTTAGTCTGTTTGAGCAGGGTCAAACCATTGGCATGCATCAAGCAGAGAAAACATCTAAGGAGATTGCAGAAACTAAAAAAAATTGGGTTAAGAACTGTCCAACGCATTATTAAAAACTGGAAGGATAGAGGGGACCCATCAGATTCAAGGAAGAAATGTGGCGGGAAATAAATCCTGAATGATCGTGATCGGCGAAGTGAAATCAAATCATTAATAGTAAAAGTAAGAGCATTTCCACACGCACAATGCGAAGGGAACTCAAGGGATTGGGACTGAACAGCTGTGTAGCCGTAAGACAACCACTAATGCAAACCAGAAAAAAAGGCTTCAATTTGCTAGGGAGCATAAAGATTGGACTCTGGAGCAATGAAAGAAGGTCATGTGGTCTGATGAGTCCAGATTTTATCCTGTTCCAGAGTGATGGGCGCATCAGGGTAAGAAGAGAGGCAGATGAAGTGATGCACCCATCACCCTACTGTACAAGCCTGTGGGGGCAGTGCTATGATCTGGGGTTGCTGCAGTTGGTCAGGTCTAGGTTCAGCATTAGTATGTGCTCCAAGAATGAGGTCAGCTGACTACCTGAACATACTGAATGACCAGGTTATTCCATCAATTGATTTTTTCTTCCCTGATGGCATGGGCATATTCCAAGACTAAAATGCCAGGATTCATTGTGCGAAAATTGTGAAAGAGTGGTTCAGGGAGCATGGCTCAGGGAGCATGGCTCAGGGAGCCACCACAAAGTCCAGACCGTAACCCCATTGAGAATTTTTGGGATGTGCTGGAGAAGGCATTGCGCAGCAGTCAGACTCTACCATCATCCATGCAAGATCTTGGTGAAAAATTAATGCAACACTGAATATAAATAAATCTTGTGACATTGCAGAAGTTTATCAAAACAATGCCACAGCGAATGCGTGCCGTAATCAAAGCTAAAGGCGGTCCAACGAAAAATTTGAGCTTGCGATCTTTTTTTTTGGGTGGCGACTTTATTTTTGGGATAGGCAGTGTGTATATATATATATATATATATATATATAATTTGAGGAAAGTGAGGAAGCAGCACACTGTATAAACAGGGGGTGCACGTCCGGCCAGTGTGGACCAGCACCTAGGTCCAATGTACTAGAAGTGAAAAATAGCCAGCAGCACTCCAAATCAATTCAAATGTGAAGATTTATTGAACCCAAAATCAGGCGACATTTCAACAGCTTGTTGCTGTCTTTATCAAGCATAGTGCACATGTGTTACAGACACACTTTAAATAAGAGCATCAATCAAAAATAGATTAACATCAATTGAACATAATACAGTGAATGTACAGTGAACGAACAATACATGTGATCATAAGAAGTACATATATCAAATTGGCCTCATTTGGCAAAAATAGTGCATCGGACTAAAACAACATTAATTCCACATATCGTGATTTATATGGAATATATCATAATAAGTGTCAGTGATTACCCTAATGAGGTGAATTAAAAAACTCACTGTCAGGTGGGCAGCTGCATGGTTGGCGCTGATCGTGTTCCTTGGCGTCCCCATACACGATTTGCGCATGCGCGAAAATACTATACGTAATTAGCGCATGCGCGAAAATATCAAATCTCGCGATATCTCAGTTTTCAAGCGGCTGACTAACACCCACAACACTCTGTTACGATATGACAGCCACCATCCTCGTTCCATGATCCGATCTCTGCCCTACAGCCAGTTCTTGCGAGTACATCGCATAGTTAAGGATAGACAAGTGAGACACACTAGATTTCAAGAAATGAGTCAGAAATTTGCCATACGTGGATATCCGAAAAAGTTGATCAGAAATACCATTGATAGATTGGGGAATCAACCCACTGATACTATCGTTCAGACTGGGGCCCAATGTCCACGTATTCCCTTCATCTCCCATTTCTCGACTGACAGCCCGCAAATAGCGGGTGTCATTCGGAGACATTGGAGGTTGATAGGGAATAGTTTTCCCCAAATTGCGGAATTTAAATCACCCCCTCTTTTCTCCTATCGGAGAGGACGGAACGTGGGTGATAGATTGGTGAAGGCGGATGTGGGCAGTGCCAGGATCAATGTGAGGACAATGTGTGGTTCTACTCGTACTGGCTGCTATCCTTGCTATCATTGCATAAATTGCAAACTTTTGATCAAAGGAGATACATTTATAAATCCGGCCACTGGTGGGATGATGAAAATCACTCAATTCTTGACTTGTGACTCATCCTACGTGGTCTACCAACTGACCTGCCCGTGTGGGAAGTGGTATGTTGGTGAGACCACGTGGGATGTAAAGACACGATTGAATCAGCATCGCTACTCCATCAGGAAAGAAAAGATGGATTTACCAGTGTCCAAACATTTTAAAGAGGCAGGGCACACACAGAGTGATTTGAGATTTCGAATTTTGGAACAGGTAGAATTGGGGAGGCGTGGTGGAGATAGACAGGCTATCCTTAAAAAACGCGAGTTATACTGGATTTATACGCTAAAGACGTTAAAACCTAATGGGTTAAACGTGGACTTTAGGGTGGATTAGTGTAGTTTGGCCCTGGCACTGCCCATATCCTATGCCTTCTCTACTCTGCAGTATCCGTATCCCTTTCTGTAGGTCAAATGCACGTGTGTATCTGCATTTGAATCATTATCTTGAATCAAGTATTTTTTCTTATGAGAATCGCTAAAGTTTTCTCTCTTTGTTTTTAGATTTATTTTGACCTCACTGCCCTGGCGGAGACGCTGCATGATGTGACGTTCACCTTGGTTCCGGTTGGCTCCCCAATATCAATTTATTTTTATTCAATTAATATATGTCTGGTTCAGTGCTTTACCACTTGTGCGGAATTTGTTGTACATTGTGCTGGATGCCCCCTTATACAGTTCATATAGTAAAAAATTTTTTTTGATCCATTTGACCGTGGTACCTGCATTATTGTGGTTATTCTCCCTTTTTCCCTTGAATTGAATGCTTATATTCATTTATAGGTATTAATGTTGTTACTTTTTGAGAGATTAGTGGCGTTTCGTGGGGATCCCCCTGCGACGTAGGTTTGTTCTCCTATTGTTCACGCCGATATCTCATTATTATGAATTGTCAACCAATATGTGACATTCTCATATAAATTAAGTAAAACATTTTTTATAGTTTAGATTTTGGATCTATGTGCCCGACTATCATACGTGCTTTGACATGTGGGTGGCCGTGCGACATTGCCCTAGGACCCAATTCTTTAATAATATCGGGTTCCATGGACTAGCAGCCCTATTGAGATCACTTTGATCATGTGATATGTGTTGGGCGGCACCCAGCACCGCTCTGACATGCGCACAGTGCATTTGATCCAGTTTCGCCCATCTTAGTTGTGGGTGTTAGTCAGCCGCTTGAAAACTGAGATATCGCGAGATTTGATATTTTCGCGCATGCGCTAATTACGTATAGTATTTTCGCGCATGCGCAAATCGTGTATGGGGACGCCAAGGAACACGATCAGCGCCAACCATGCAGCTGCCCACCTGATAGTGAGTTTTTTAATTCACCTCATTAGGGTAATCACTGACACTTATTATGATATATTCCATATAAATCACGATATGTGGAATTAATGTTGTTTTAGTCCGATGCACTATTTTTGCCAAATGAGGCCAATTTGATATATGTACTTCTTATGATCACATGTATTGTTCGTTCACTGTACATTCACTGTATTATGTTCAATTGATGTTAATCTATTTTTGATTGATGCTCTTATTTAAAGTGTGTCTGTAACACATGTGCACTATGCTTGATAAAGACAGCAACAAGCTGTTGAAACGTCGCCTGATTTTGGGTCCAATAAATCTTCACATTTGAATTGATTTGGAGTGCTGCTGGCTATTTTTCACTCATATATATATATATATATATATATATATATAGTACAGACCAAAAGTTTGGACACACCTTCTCATTCAAAGAGTTTTCTTTATTTTCATGACTCTGAAAATTGTAGATTCACACTGAAGGCATTAAAACTATGAATTTTATGGAGTTATATACATAACAAAAAAGTGTGTCATATTCTAGGTTCTTCAAAGTAGCCACCTTTTGCTTTGATTGCTGCTTTGCACACTCTTGGCATTGTCTTGATGAGCTTCAAGAGGTAGTCACCTGAAATGCTCTTCCAACAGTCTTGAAGGAGTTCCCAGAGGTGCTTAGCACTTGTTGGCCCTTTTGCCCTCACTCTGCGGTCCAGCTCACCCCAAACCATCTCGATTGGGTTCAGGTCCGGTGACTGTGGAGGCCAGGTCATCTGGCGCAGCACCCTATCACTCTCCTTCATGGTCAAATAGCCCTTACACAGCCTGGAGGTGTGTTTGGGGTCATTGTCCTGTTGAAAAATAAATGATGGTCCAACTAAACGCAAACTGGATGGAATAGCATCCCGCTGCAAGATGCTGTGGTGGCCATGCTTGTTCAGTATGCCTTCAATTTTGAATAAATCCCCAACAGTGTCACCAGCAAAGCACCCCCACACCATCACACCTCCTCCTCCATGCTTCACGGTGGGAACCAGGCATGTAGAGTCCATCCATTCACCTTTTCTGCGTCGCACAAAGACATGTGGTTGGAACCAAAGATCTCAAATTGAGACTCATCAGACCAAAGCAAAGATTTCCACTGGTCTAGTGTCCATTCCTTGTGTTCTTTAGCCCAAACAAGTATCTTCTGCTTGTTGCCTGTCCTTAGCAATGGTTTCCTAGCAGATATTCTACCATGAAGGCCTGATTCACACAGTTTCCTCTTAACAGTTGTTCTAGAGATGTGTCTGCTGCTAGAACTCTGTGTGGCATTGACCTGGTCTCTAATCTGAGCTGCTTTTAACCTGCGATTTCTGAGGCTGGTGACTCGGATGAACTTATCCTCCGCAGCAGAGGTGACTCTTGGTCTTCCTTTCCTGGGGCGGTCCACATGTGAGCCAGTTTCTTTGTAGCGCTTGATGGTTTTTGTGACTGCACTTGGGAACACTTTCAAAGTTTTCCCAATTTTTCGGACTGACTGACCTTCATTTCTTAAAGAAATGATGGCCACTCGTTTTTCTTTACTTAGCTGCTTTTTTCTTGCCATAATACAAATTCTAACAGTCTATTCAGTAGGACTATCAGCTGTGTAGCCACCTGACTTCTCCACAACACAACTGATGGTTCCAACCCCATTTATAAGGCAAGAAATCCCACTTATTAAACCTGATAGGGCACACCTGTGAAGTGAAAACCATTTCAGGTGACTACCTCTTGAAGCTCATCAAGAGAATGCCAAGAGTGTGCAAAGCAGTAATCAAAGCAACAGGTGGCTACTTTGAAGAACCTAGAATATGACATATTTTCAGTTCTTTCATACTTTTTTGATAAGTATATAATTCCACATGTGTTAATTCATAGTTTTGATGCCTTCAGTGTGAATCTACAATTTTCATTGTCATGAAAACAAGGAAAACTCTTTGAATGAGAAGGTGTGTCCAAACTTTTGGTCTGTACTGTATATGTTTTACTTTCTTAATTATTTTGTGTTGTTTCAATAACTAATAATTAATATGTACTTCTTGAACTCTGCAATTGAAGTTCCCTCCTGTAACACGAGAGGTACAGATACTTCTCCCTTCATTATCTTTCCTTTCCACTCACTGCAGCTTCCTGTTGTAAAAGCTTTTGTAATGAGCTCTATGTATTAGTGTTGTACATATGTGCAGCTTATTATTACTCTAGAAGTACTCATACTCTAACTGTGCTCTTCTTCCAAATATCTCCTTTTCATCACATCTGTCCCTTGACTACTTTAATCTAAAATCCTTCTGTCTTATCTTAGAATTTCCATTCCTCTTGTTTTGTGCCAAGATTCAGCACAGTCTGTATTCACAACATAACTGGAAGCTTACGATTGCAGTTGGTGGCTTTATCTATTTAACCATACCGACGTGTTGTTATTATGCTAAGTCCTAAAGAGCTTTTTGGATGCCAAAAATATTTGCCTTAGTAAACATAGACACTTCTGTCTAATAATCCTGTAGGTAAACCCCACTGACGCATTCATTCATGTAAATAAAACATACAGAACATACAAAACTGCTGCCCTTCACAAGATCAAGCTGAAGGCAAGGGAAAGGCATAGAAAAATAAACCTTGGCATGTATCCTCAATCCTTTAAATGAGGGATTGTTTATTTAACTCAGTTATATTAATTATACTTAAAAAAAGGCATGGTGTAGATCATACAAACCAATAATTTTTCAACAAGATTAATTTTAAAAAATGCTCATGTTTTTATTGCTGTATGTTGTTACATGATTTCTACTTAATATGTCCAGTGCTGATGAGAAGATGGCACTTCTCACTGGCTGATCTGTACAATAACAAGAATCTGTTATGAAACAGATGTGAGGAAGAATACAGAGGACACTATCTGGGTCCATCATCGGCAAACTAAAAATCTTCTACCTATCGTCCTTCACCACTCTGGTTAGTAGATCTGAGGCTACTCCTAGGTGTTAGTAGAGCCAGATTGGAATTGGCTGCCAGGGACCAAAGTTATATCTCTGGTGCAACCTCACAAAGAAAAAGACTACAAGATCCCAAGGATTAGAATTCAGAGTCAAAGTAAGTATAGATGGTAGGACCCAAACCAGTAAACAAGGAGTTAATCCAAAAACAAGCCACAATGTCTAGCTGAAGGGCAGTATTAGAAAACTCAGAAGATAAGGGGTTAATCCAGAACTAACTCACAGAGTCTAAGCCAGGAGAATCAGTAGTAGAACGCTAACAAACAGGCAAGGGGATAATCCAGAAATAAGCCAAGGTTAGTACACAGGAATGTCTAACAGGAATCAAATCACAGGAGCTAGGAATCAAATCATAGACAAAGATAACAGTCAGTGTCACAAGACTGCTGCGGAAAGTGGTTGGCTGGAGCACAGTGGCATAACTAGAACTGACTGGGCCCCACAGTAAATGTTTGAACGCTCAGCAATCCCCTTCTACTATGCAACCATCATTGCTGCAGCTAGTCAAGATAGCTCTCTCAGACCAGGCTGTTTCCTTCACGTATATATTGTATCTCATGTCAATGCATATACTGTCACTGTATATAATGTCATTAAAAACACTGTTGAGGGGGCACTGACAATAAAATCTTTCAGTCCTCCTCTTGGACTGGCTGCTTCTGAATTCGGGCCAATGCTTCTACTATAGCTACACCCCTGCTGCAACGGTCACATGCTGAATAACTCTACGTCAGGCTTGTATACCTACACCTGGAGGAGGATTAGCCCTGAGGATATTAGGGGAGAAACAGGTGAATATATGAGGACTGGAATTTTGTGGTATGTGGCAAATTTTGCATTATACAGTCAGGTCCATAAATATTGGGACATCAACATAATTTAATTTTTTTTGGCTCTATACACCACCACAATGGATTTGAAATGAAACGAACAAGATGTGCTTTAACTGCAGACTGTCAGCTTTAATTTGAGGGCATTTACATCCAATTCAGGTGAATGGTGTAGGAATTACAACAGTTTGCATATGTGCCCCCCACTTGTTAAGGGACCAAAAGTAATGGCCAGGTGTGTGTTATTCCCTCATTATCCCAATTACAATGAGCAGAACAGCCAAAAATGTTAGAATTGTGTTGATGTCCCAATATTTATGGACCTGACTGTATGTGTAAGATGGGGAATATCAATAACGTCTTGAAAATTAGTGAACCATAGAGACAGCAACATTTAGAAGACATCCTTATGTGGTTTAATTGCTGGGCATTAAAATATAAAACATTGAGCGAATCGAAGTTAACAAAGTGCAATTTGATTCGAATTTCAGGAAAAATTTGATTCACACCAAATCCGAAGTTCCTCACGCTTCGTGCTAACGAATTGAATTTTTTTAAATGGTTGCTGCACGTGTGAGGACATGGAGCAAGGTACTCTGGGAAGGCAGGATCACCCATAATGCCATGCATGCAGCCAATCAGCAGCCAGCCAGCCCCGTGATGTCATAGCCCTATAAATAGCCTCAGCTAGCTTGGATTTTGCCATTTACTAGTGCACTTAGTGCAGGGAAAGACATCAGCATGCGCTAGGGACAGTGTTAGAAAAAAAGTTATTGTGCTAAAAAACAATTTACAAGTGCAGAGAAAGATTATTCAAGGTGTAGGGAAAGGATAGGGAGGAATCATTCCACAGCATTTATGTAGAACAGGGTTCAGTAGGAGAGGTTATAGCCTGGGTAATAGGAACAATCCTATTACACCTTGCTGCACTGACTGCGGACCCAAATTGGGTTTATACAGCTCTGTAATTTCAGCAAACCGTTCTTGAGTGCTGTTTGATACAGCAATTAACCACTCCAGGACCGCCGTACGCAGGATTGCGTCCTGCCGGCGGCCCTGCTCTTCTGGGTGGACGCATATACGCGTCCTCCCGCGAGAGCCGAGATTTCCTGTGAACGCGCGCACACAGGCGCGCGCGCTCACAGGAACGGAAGGTAAGCGAGTGGATCTCCAGCATGCCAGCGGCGATCGCTCGCTGGCAGGCTGGAGATCTGATTTTTTTAACCCCTAACAGGTATATTAGACGCTGTTTTGATAACAGCGTCTAATATACCTGCTACCTGGTCCTCTGGTGGTCCCTTTTGTTAGGATCGACCACCAGAGGACACAGGTAGGTCAGTAAAGTCGCACCAAACACTACACTACACCCCCCCCCTGTCACTTATTAACCCTTTATGAACCCCTGATCACCCATGATCACCCCATATAAACTCCCTGATCACCCCCCTGTCATTGATCACCCCCCCTGTCATTGATCACCCCCCCTGTCATTGATCACCCCCCCTGTCAGGCTCCGTTCAGACGTCCGTATGATTTTTACGGATCCACGGATACATGGATCGGATCCGCAAAACACATGCGGACGTCTGAATGGAGCCTTACAGGGGGGTGATCAATGACAGGCGGGTGATCAAGCATATACACTCCCTGATCACCCCCCTGTCATTGATCACCCCCCTGTAAGGCTCCATTCAGACGTCCGCATGTGTTTTGCGGATCCGATCCATGTATCCATGGATCCGTAAAAATCATGCGGACGTCTGAATGGAGCCTTACAGGGGGTGATCAATGACAGGGGGCTGATCACCCATATACACTCCCTGATCACCCCCTGTCATTGATCACCCCCCTGTAAGGCTCCATTCAGACGTCCGCATGATTTTTACGGATCCATGGATACATGGATCGGATCCGCAAAACACATGCGGACGTCTGAATGGAGCCTTACAGGGGGGTGATCAATGACAGGCGGGTGATCACCCATATACACTCCCTGATCACCCCCCTGTCATTGATCACCCCCCTGTCATTGATCACCCCCCTGTAAGGCTCCATTCAGACGTCCGCATGTGTTTTGCGGATCCGATCTATGTATCCATGGATCCGTAAAAATCATACGGACGTCTGAATGGAGCCTTACAGGGGGGGTGATCAGTGACAGGGGGGTGATCACCCCCTGTCATTGATAACCCCCCTGTAAGGCTCCATTCAGACGTCCGCATGTGTTTTGCGGATCCGATCCATGTATCAGTGGATCCGTAAAAATCATACGGACGTCTGAATGGAGCCTTACCAGGGGGGTGATCAGGGAGTCTATATGGGTGATCACCCCCCTGTCATTGATTACCCCCTGTCATTGATCACCCCCCTGTCATTGATCACCCCCCCCCCCTGTAAGGCTCCATTCAGACATTTTTTTGGCCCAAGTTAGCGGAAATTTTTTTTTTTTTCTTTATTTTTTTTTTTCTTACAAAGTCTCATATTCCACTAACTTGTGTCAAAAAAATAAAATCTCACATGAACTCACCATACCCCTCACGGAATCCAAATGCGTAAACATTTTTTGACATTTATATTCCAGACTTCTTCTCACGCTTTAGGGCCCCTAAAAAGCCAGGGCAGTATAAATACCCCACATGTGACCCCATTTCGGAAAGAAGACACCCCAAGGTATTCCGTGAGGGGCATATTGAGTCCATGAAAGATTGAATTTTTTGTCCTAAGTTAGCGGAAAGTGAGACTTTGTGAGAAAAAAACAAAAAAAAGCATGCTGGGTGAGAGAAATATCTTGGTCAAATGCCAACTTTGTATAAAAAATGGGAAAAGTTATCTTTTGCCAAGATATTTCTCTCACCCAGCATGGTTATATGTAAAATGACACCCCAAAACACATTCCCCAACTTCTCCTGAGTACGGCGATACCAGATGTGTGACACTTTTTTGCAGCCAAGGTGAGCAAAGGGGCACACATTCCAAAGAGCACCTTTCGGATTTCACAGGCCATTTTTTACACAACTACGCCACATATACCCATGCTGGGTGAGAAAAATATTTTGGTCAAATGCCAACTTTGTATAAAAAAATTGAAAAAGTTGTCTTTTGCCAAGATATTTCTCTCACCCAGCATGGGTATATGTAAAATTACACCCCAAAACACATTCCCCAACTTCTCCTGAGTACGGCGATACCAGATGTGTCACACTTTTTTGCAGCCTAGGTGGGCTGCAAATCCGAAAGTGCACCTTTCGGATTTCACCGGTCATTTTTTACACATTTTGATTGCAAAGTTCTTCTCACACATTTGGGCCCCTAAATTGCCAGGGCAGTATAACTACCCCACAAGTGACCCCATTTTGGAAAGAAGACACCCCAAGGTATTCCGTGAGGGGCATGGCGAGTTCCTAGAATTTTTTATTTTTTGTCGCAAGTTAGTGGAATATGAGACTTTGTAAGAAAAAAATAAAAATAAAAAATCATCATCATTTTCCGCTAACTTGTGACAAAAAATAAAAAGTTCTATGAACTCACTATGCCCATCAGCGAATACCTTAGGGTGTCTACTTTCCGAAATGGGGTCATTTGTGGGGTTTTTCTACTGTTTGGGCATTGTAGAACCTCAGGAATCATGACAGGTGCTCAGAAAGTCAG